>NC_053158.1:64939450-65241116 GCF_016835505.1 Polypterus senegalus | reverse complement strand
GTAACGATGGGGGTTGGAGGGGCTTCCCGTGCTGTGAGATTTTCTGTGGATAAATCCCAGAAATGTGTACGATGCTGCGCTCCCCCATGTGGATGTGAACGAGAGGGATAAAAATAATTGACCTGACGTGGTGTGTAACGCAGCAGCATAAAAGAACATACACAAACCTGGAAGTGTGAACAAGGCCTTAAGGAGCAGAATACCTCGTTTCCCACCACAAGAAAACCCTTTGAAAACCTCCAAACAACACTTTTTAGTGAGTTTTGTGTTTTGAAATTGTAAAATCGCCTTTGAAACAAATGTTAGTGTCAGTTTCAAAGACGATCGGTGGTGAATTCGTTTCTGTTTTCATATCGCCCCCTACCAAATTGTAGTCTTTCCCCTTGTGTTCCCTTTCTTTGAAAAAGCTTTTGTCCGTTTATCCTGTGCCATTCTCTTGGTAAGGCCGTCAATCACAACTAGCTGTGACACCATCTCCACCTCACACTACCGGTAAAGACAGCACCACCCAAACCCTGACATCGTAATAATAAAATATTTTTGCCCAGTTATATGAACTAGTGTAACATCCAAAGCTGGTCCTGCCTCCAGCTACATTCAGTTTCTTAAGATGGTGGACGAGATCAGCATGTTAAGCCTTCCATCACATCATCTTTACATCCCTGTGCGGACTTTTACCACAACAAAGTGTTTAAAAAAAAATCAAAGCCATAATTAATGCAAGCTCTCTCACTAGAAATTAGCCATTCTGCGGTCAATATGGTGGAATCCTTCAAATTTATGGGTACAACTATCACAACCACTCTCAGCTGAGACATTAACGCCACTCCCGTCACTAAAAAGGCACAGCAGCGATTGTACGTCTTACACCAACTAAAGAAATGAAATATTTCCCAGCCGATTCTAGTTCAATTTTACAAAGCCCCAATTGTAAGTGTAATCGCATACTCCATTGTTGTCTGGTTTAGTTCAGCAACAACACACTCCAACAAAACTAAATTACAGCCTGTTGTGAGGTCTGCTGGGAAAATAATTGGCTGTGCTCTTCCATCGCACGAGGCTCATCACTTATTCCATGAACTCCACGCTGGCAGACGCTTCAGGTTAATTAAAACTAAAACTAACAGACACGTCAATAGTTTTGTTCCCAGAGCTGCAGTCCTCTTTAACCAGTAACTCAGCCTGATGTCTTTGTATATTCATGTGTTCTGAAGGGGTGTGTGTACAGTGTATGTACATGTATGTGTGTGATGTGCGTACACACTCACACTTTCATATCTCCTTTATTATTGTAATATTCTACATCTATGTGTGAAGTTTTTCTTTTTAACATATTTTATTTATGTTACTTGTATGTGATATTGTGTTCTGTTATAAGCAGCTCCAAATCTACCAACTCAAACTGCTATACATTAAGTACTGGCGAATAAAAGTGATTCTGATTCTGAGGAGATCGAGATGGTGGATGAGCTACTCTCAGTCTTCTAATTAAAATCCTTTATTATTTTGCTGTTGTTGAGGACATGCAGGTGATGGGTGTAACAGAACAAGATGCAGAGGACAGAAAGATATGGAAAAAGATGATCCGCTGTGGTGACCCCTAACGGGAACAGCCGAAAAAAAGAAGAAGAGGCTCTCCTTCTGAACTTGACAGTCATCAGACTTGGCTGCTCACTGACGACTGTGGCATCAACTGAAGTTCAGCCTGGAGCCCCACTTGCTTAGTTGAGCTCCTCATTTTCCTCTTTTCACTTGCCAGTGGGTACAGAAATACGTGTCATGAACATCAGACCCTAACTGTAACAAAGGGCTGAATTCAGTGTCCTGTGATTATCTTATGTCCACTGATAAGGAGGATCTGATTTGGTGAAGTCACCTGTAAATGATATTATGTTTTAGTCATCCCATCAGGTGAAACCTATGTCTGTGCATACATCATCTGGCCAACAGTTTGTGGAGGCCTGGCAATCACCGCTACAATGATTAAAACCACTCAGAGATGGAGTAACATTGATTATCTTATTAAAATGGCACCTGTCAAGGTAAGGGACATATTAGGCAATAAGTGACCAGTCAGCTCTTGAAGGTGATCTGTTGGAAGCAAGAAAAATGGACAAGCATAAGGAACTGAGCGACTTTGACAAAGGCCGGACTGTAATGGCTAAACGACAGGATCAGAGCATCTCCAAAATGACAGGTGTTTGTGGTGTTACCAGTATGCAGTGGTCAGTACCTACCAAAAGTGGTCTAAGGAAGGAGAGCTGGTGAACTGGCAGCAGGATCATGGCTGCTCAAGGCTCACTGCTGCACGTGATGAATGAAAGTTAGCCTGTCTGGTTCACTCCCATAGAAGAACTTCTTCTTTCGGCTGCTCCCGTTAGGGGTCGCCACAGCAGATCATCTTCTTCCAGATATTTCTGTCCTCTGCATCTTGCTCTGTCACACCCATCACCTGCATGTCCTCTCTCACCATATCCATAAACCTTCTCTTAGGCCTTCCTCTTTTCCTCTTCCCTGGCAGCTCTATCCTTAGCATCTTTCTCCCAATAGTCCCAGCATCTCTCCTCTGCACATGTCCAAACCAACGCAATCTTGCCTCTCTGACTTTATCACCTTGTGCCTTATGTCCTTGTACTCTAGTCTGCTTTCTGCATCTTTCTGACTATCCCATTTCTTCTGTGCCATCCTCTTCCTCTGTATACTCTCCTGTATTTCCTCATTCCACCACCGGGTTTCCTTTTCCTCCTTCCTCTTTCCAGATGTCACACCAAGCACCATTCTTGTTGTCACCCTTACTACATCTGCTGTAGTTTCCCAGCTGTCTGGTAACTCTTCACTGCCACCCAGTGCCTGTCTCACTACCTCCCTAAACTCAACCTTGCAATCTTCCATTTTCACCTCCCACCCATTTGATCCTTGGCTCTGCCCTCACTCTCTTCCTCTTCTTGATCTTCAACGTCATCCTACAGACCACCATCCTTTGCTACTTAACTACACTTTCCCCTGCCACCACTTTGCAGTCTTCAGTCTCCTTCAGATCAACTTTTCTGCATAGGATGTAATCTACCTGTGCGCATCTTCCTCCACTCTTGTACGTCACCCTATGTTCCTCCCTCTTCTTAAAATACGTATTCACCACAGTCATGTCCATCCTTTTGGCAAAATCCACTATCCTCTGACCTTCTTCATTCCTCTCCTTGACACCATACCTACCCATCACCTTCTCGTCTCCTCTGTTCCCATCACCAACATGCCCATTTAAATCCGCTCCAATCACCACTTTCTGTCCCTTGGTTACACTGTTCATCACTTCATCCAACTCACTCCAAAAATCTTCTTTCTCATCCATTGCACACCCAACTTGCGGGGCATATGCACTAACAACATTCATCATCACACCTCCAATTTCCAGCCTCATAATCATTACTCTGTCTGACACTCTTTTCACCTCCAGAACACTCTTGACATACTGTTCCTTCAGAATAACCCCTACCTCATTTCTCTTCCCATCCACACCATGATAGAACCATTTGAATCCACCTCCGATCCACCTGGCCTTACTCCCCTTCCTTGTATTCTCTTGCATGCACAATATATCAACCTTCCTTCTCTCCATCATATCTGCTAAATCTCTCCCCTTACCAGTCATACTGCCAACATTCAAAGTTCATACCCTCAGTTCCACTCTCTTTACTTTCCTCCTCTCCTCCTGCCTCCGGACACGTCTCCCCCGTTTTCTTCGACCAACAGTAGCCCAATTTCCGCCAGCTCCCTGTTGGCTAACAGTACTGGTGACGGTCGTTGTTAACCCGGGGCTGGACCGATCCAGTATGGAAATTTGTATTGTTGTCCTCATATTGATTTGGCAAATTTTAAACCAGATGCCCTTCCTGACGTAACCCTCCCCATTTATCTGGGCTTGGGACCGGCACAAAGAAACACACTGGTTTGTGCATCCCCTGTGGCTCCCATAGAAGAACTACTGTAACAGAAACTGCTGAAAAACACAATGCTGACCTCAAGAGGAACGTGTCACATCTCTTTGCATATGAGGCTGGTAGCCATGCTGACCCCTGTCCACCACCTAAAAGCATCTAGAGTGGGCTTGTGAGCTTCAGAACCGGACCATGAAGCAATAAAAGAAGGTGACCAGGTCTGATGAATCACATTTTTTTTTACATTATGTAAGCTGGCTGGATGCATGGATGTCTTACCTGGGAAAGAAATGGAAGCAGCATGCACTATGGGAAGAAGGCAAGCTGGCGGAGTAAGTGTGACACCATTTGTCAATGATCTACTGGGAAACCAGTAGAACTAGTAGGAAACTGTGGCTGTAACTTTAACATGTACCACCTACCTAAAGATTGTTACAGACACCACATATCCCTTCATGGCAGTGGTATTCCCTGAGGGCAGTGGCCTCTTTCAGCAGGAGAATGTGCCCTGCCACACTGCAAAAATTGTTCAGCAAATATTTGAAGAACATGAAGAAGAGTTCAGGGTGTTGACTTGGCTTTCAGATTCACCAGATCTCACTCCAATTGAGCATCAGTAGGATGTTCTGAAACAACAAATCTGCTGCTAATGTCTTGGTGCCAAGTACCACAGGACAACCTTCAGAGGTCTTATGGAGTCCATGCCTTGACAGGTCAGAGCTGTTTTAGTAGCATGAGGGGGGACCGACACAATTCGGTTCGGTGCTCAGTTCAGCCCAAAGGAGTTCAATAAGACTGAGCTCAGGGTGCCGCGCCAATCACTTCAGTTCCTTCACTCCAAATTCATCAAACTGTGTCTTTGCGGACCTGGATTTATACACAGTTGCAAAGATAAGAGAGAAACAGAAAAGGGGCTTCCCCAAACTTCAGAAGCTCACAATTGGCTAAAATGTTAATGCTACTTCACACAAAGAGAGTACCCTTCACTGTGACCAAAGTGGCTACCTAGCCCAGACCCTAAAAAGGCAGCCCAGACCATCATCCCTCCTCAATCAAACTACCAGTATACATATTATGCAGACCGGAAGGTAACGTTCTCCCGGCATTGGATAAGAATGAACAAGACTAATCACGAGCTTCGATTAAAAAAACAAAAAAACACGTGGCAGCCACTGAGGCACCAGAGGAAACACATTAAGGTCTGCTTTGTTCCTTTTACTGCAGACTGAAATTGAAAATTAACTTACAAAGACTTCTTCATATATACAGTATCATACCTATTGAATTTTCAAAATACAACTGCAGTGAAGTTCACTTTTATCTGTGTAGAAGTTTAGTCAAACAGCTGAGACCACCATGACCATGTTGGTGCGTTATACTAAGTAACTATTAATATTCTCCTTTCTACCAATGAAACTGGATATAAAGCTCCAATGGGGTCTGTGCCATGTTATCAAAAAAGAACAGAAAAACAGAAAATGGGAACACTGAAACTGAAATGTAAAGATGTGCTGTAACCAAATGGGCAGGTAGGGCAGATTCAGGCTGGAGGACGCTGGCCCCCCAGAGAGTGTAAGATGGACCTAAAGCAGCAGCACCTTACTGCCATCTAGTGGGGACTTAAGGTTGGTGCTACCCTTGAGCAACTCTATAACTGAGCTTATTTCTGCCCAGTGCCAGTCCAGTTGTGTGCTTTGATTAGAGAAGGTGACTGGTCAGATGAGCCTCCATCTAAAATGTCATCCTAAAAACATTTCCCAAATCTACTTCACTGACTAACACAAGAGTGTTATTTAAAAAAAAAAACCATCGGAGCAGTTCAGGGAATGGCAGGCCACAATCTTATTCAGGCTTTATCTTATATAGTAGACGCCACCCGAACACAGATACCCAAGTACTCTGCTATATTTCTTTCATCCATGGTTATAAAGATGCTGCATTTGACGCTTGCCTCCATCACTGTCTGAATGGGGCTTGCATGTTCTCCATACGTTCATTTGAATTTTTTTTTTTTTACCAGATAACAAGCATTATTCTCACATCCCAAAGACATGTATGTGAGCTTCCTCATCAATTTCAAACTGGCTCAATGTGTTTGTGCTGGGCAATGGACCTCATCAGTGCTGGTGGCTACTGTGGGACCAATGATGCCAATATGGCTCTGATTTCCCTTTATAAAAGTGAAAAAAAAACCCAGAAAATATAGAGAGAGATTAATGATTGTAATCATTTGCTTAAGAAGAGCTTTTCTCAGTGAATTGATTAATGGTTTCATCAGTTCTGATCACCTCGACCATTCCACTGCCAGGAAAGCAGAACGGCAAATTAACTGAGAAGTGTGAGAAAGGACAAGCAACTTGAGGTAGTAGAACAGAAGGCCACGGATATGATCGTGTAGTGCTAGAGACACAACTGGTAGATGACACACCAAAGACATGAGTGCATTAATCAGGGCACCAAAACAGCCATTAACAGAGCTCTGTTAGCCATCTAAGTGTCCAGTGCTGTCAGAACGCTAACCCCAGTAAAGAGTCACTTTATGTGAAGCTGAATACATGAGGCACATTTTGTATCATCTGTCAACATACCTGGTGGCTGCAGGACATGAAATTCCAAAAGCAGAATTTGGCATTGCCTTAAGGCAGGGGTGCCCACACTTTTTCTGTTTGCGAGCTTCTTTTAAAATGACTAGGTCGAAATGATCTACCTACATTAAAAATGCTATATATAAATTTTATTTATATATAAAATATATATATATATATATATATATATATATATATATATATATATATATATATATATATATATATATATATATATATATATACATACACTTTATACATGTTGTCGTACCTTGCATAACTTAATAACCTTTATGGCACAATAACAATTCAATACATTTATGGTCTTTACAGTATTTGGATTTAATAATGATCATGTGGGAAAAGGCTGACTCGCATAAATAAGTAGAGCCGAATAATGCAGTCAAGGAGCGTTTGAATTCAGCCGAGTGAAAAATGACGGCTGTCCGATTAACTACGATTTTAGTTCCCTCTACTTTCTCTTTCTCAGGTCACTTTTGGGAAGGACGTCAGTTTCATAGTTTTTATGAACAGTTCGAAAGTGCCTTTTCACATTTTTCTTCTTTGGAATAGCAATGATAGACAAACATCAGACAAACACACTTCGATTGTGACATTGTGAGAAAAAAATCCTCTTCTAATTACACATAAAGCCCATACCCTCCACCCAATTTTTTTTTTTTTAAATCCCTTCTTTAGTCGATAGAAATTGGAAGGTTAACTAGATCACGGAGATAGCCGGAGTTTTGCAGTAGCTCGTGCATTTGATCGTGTGTGCGGGATGACAGAAGAAAAGAGATCTCAGACTGGCCACCCTGTATGTCAATCAAGTGGCAAATGCCATAGGGAGGATATATGATAGACTAACCTTTAAAAAATTTTTTTTTTGAATGCAACGCGATCTACCTGCACTACCTTTGCGATCTACCAGTCGATCGCTATCGACGCATTGGGCACTCCTGCTTAAGGTATCCTGTCATATAAATCAATAAAAATAAATTAGTATTCATAATACATTAGCTGAAATCCCACACCTCGTCACTGTCTTTGCAAAGTCTTCCATGTCTCCCCATGACTGTTAGGTTTTTTTGGTTTGTTCCCTAATTCTTCAGATATTCCAGTTTTCCTCTCACATACAAATAGGTGCATAGAAGGTAAACTAAACAACTCAAAAGAATGTGAGTGGTGGGGTGATGATGAGTGTGTTTCTGAGGTAGACTGGTATCTTTAATAGAGTATGCTGTAAACATTTTTTAAATTTGAAAAACCTCATGAAAAAGCACTGGCAAATTTTTAAGATGTGTGGAAATTCAATTGCCACTTAATTTACTGTCTCAAATGTACCTTGACTGTAGTTGTTTCAATTTGTATATTGCTTTCCTCATCCAGTAAGCTCCCCTGATTGCAAAACAATAACAACAATAATAATAATAATCATCTTATATAATACGTTAACGTGGCTGTCCGTTTGTCTGTCCGGGATTTTAAATCGCCTGTAGCTCGCAAACCGTTTGACCGATTGACCTGAAATTTGGAACACATACTGTATACTACAGGACATCTACTATCCACTTTCGGGGGGGGTGATTGACTTCCAAGGTTATTCTTTATATTTTATTTTATTGTAGAATCAACTCCCGGCAGCAGGCAGTAGGGTGGCCATACACTGCAAGTGTATGGGCGTCGTTCTCATTCTCTACCACCTTCGCTGTCACTTCCTCTAACTCTTCATATCTTAAATCACTCTTGAGGCAGATTGAAGACTTAAGTGCCAGCTTAAGTGAAAAATTAAGGAAAACGTACTAAGTAACTACAACACACACACAGACTTAATCAGTTTTAACCTGAAAAGATGCTGATGAAAGAAGAGAAGAAGCGGGCCACTAGGGTGGAGAAAAGAAGAGCTGCTCAGGAAGCAGCAAGCGGAACAACCTCTGAGCAAACGAATGCTAAACGTACAGAGAAAGAGGATGAAAACTAGGAATGCTCAAATCAAATGTATTCACTGCACAAGTGCACCGTTACTGGTAGCAATAATAATAACAACAACTAGGGGGCTCTGCCCCCTGCTCGCTTCGCTTGCCAATCCCCGGGTCTGCGCTATACTCTAGCCTCTTTGCGGTTCTGCCGCTCGCATATGAGGATGCGGATGTACAATTTAACAAGATTGTTATTTTCATGGGAATTGTTACATATGTATAATAGAACTAACTATTTTACATTACAGCGAGTAATTAACTATATTAAAAATAGTAAAACTTAATTTGAAAGTAAATTATGTTTCATGTTGTGTTAGTTATTCATTTCGTAATATGATTTTGTTCTATTTTGCTTTGAAATTAACTTGCAAATACATTTTAAGCTTACATTTTTACTGCAAAACCTCAGTAAAAACCATTACATTTTCGTCAATATCGCATTGAATTTTGATTCTGTGTTTGGACTTTCATTGTGACAACGCAACATACAGTATAACTGTCTGTGAGTGAAATTCATTTCTTTCTCTCTAATAAATAAAACGACTTTTTCGAATGTTTGTCTCAGATTTGTTAATTGTCTTTACAAAAGCTATTCTAACGGGAATGGCATATCAAGATCTCCTTTGTTGTCTAATGTTATCCGCGGAAGATGAATTACATTACCTTTCTAGGATACATCCTTTTTTCAATAGAAATTCATGTGGTGGAAGACTGAACTGTGTTAACGGTTGTAGATATTCTTTGGGATAATCCGCAAAATCACCACCAACTATTTCAGCTTAGTCTATTGATGCACATTTAACCAATTTGCCGTGTAACCGATTGTCAAGTTTAGCTTTAATTTGTTTGACTTCATCGTTTTTCTGTGCTAGGATTGCCCGTGTACTCGTTTCTTCTGTTGATAACCCTTCGGGATGAAATTCTTCAATAAGATTTGGAAATAATAAGTCTTCAATTGGGAACTTAAAGTGACAAAAACGTTAAAATTTATAAGAACTAAGAGAGAGGGAAATGTGAGGAAAACGTTTAAATTTATAAGAGCTGAGATAGGCAGGAACTGTGTCTGTCAAAAGCATTCACACAAATGAGAGCTGAGAGGACCGTGTGTCTGGTTGAATATGGTTGAGAGGAGGGCCAAAGTCTCGTCTTTTTGGATTTGAAAAAATCTCTTGAAAAAAGCCTCGTCTCAGGATTTTTTTTTTTATATAATACAAGTCAAGTCAAGTTGGGGAGCATGCACTGGTACAGTGCGTTGCTGCACCCACTACACAACGAAACAACTTGGGATCCCGGTTTGCAACCCCCCAGGCAGACACGCGGTCCAGTCTCACCCTCCGGAAATGACCCTCTATCTGCCGCAGCCAGGTGTTACGTGGGCGACCCCTTGGCCTAGTCCAGCCACTCGGGTCCCCAACAATGAGGCTCTTATGAGCCGGATCACCCTCGGGGAAACGTGCCACATAGCCGTAGTGCCGTAAATGACGCTCCCTCACAATGCAGGTAATGTGCCTCATTCGGGACTATATTATATAATACAGAGATATTACTATTATTATTATCATTATTATTATTATTACTAATAAATTGTATTTATAGAGCACCTTTCCAATGCTCATGTCCCCAGTGCAGCAGAATTATCTACGTGTGTGGGAGTACACCATCTCAACAGCAGGTACTACAAACCTCTGCCACATTATCTCACTTCTCTTGCTGTCTGAAGTCCTATCAAGTAAAATGAACTTTGCAACCAAAAAAAAAAAAAATGTACCAAAGAAAAGAGTAAAAAGTCACTTATCTAGAAGTGCACTAGTGAGGCAAGGAGCAACTTAAAGCCAATGTCACATCAGAGGAGATGTCAAACATGAAGACTGCAGTTGCTGATCCTCTCATATTACACACCAAACGATCGCAGAGTATGTCAAACTAGATGACTGAATCATAACTTTCTAGCAAAGCTTCGCATTTCCAATGTATCGTGAGCTCGTCCTTTTTTGTGACAGCCAATAAAGGGAACATGTGAAGGATTAACCGGTATGGCGAGTTTAGCCCCAACCTCTGTCCCTTTCTCTCTTTTTTATATTCGATTGAGGTACCTAAAACACAAAACATCAGACATACAAGCTTCTCTTTTGTTTGCGAGGTCCAAAGCACTCACGTTCCTTATTTCTTGTCACTGCATTATATGAATTGCACTTCCTGGTCAGCTCTCATGCGTACAGAGCCTGTCCCTATGACTAAACACAAAATCAAACCTGTTTGGCTATCTCTGGGTAAGTCACAGACATGTAGGACTGAGTCGCTGCACACACTTGACTACACGACCGCGACCGCCTCAGACTCGTTAGATTAAGGCTTGAAAAATCGTGTAAACGTGACAGTAACCAGATACTTACAGAATGAATACAGTAAGTAGCTACTCAGAATTTACACTACTAACAACCCCATGGCTGTATGAATCAGCAGATTCTAAAGGTTCAATAATTCAGCGGCACATAATTTAGCTGCAAAGCATCACAATGATCGGCTGGCCATCATGGTCAACACTTTTGCACACAAACATTTTAGCCTGAGCCTTCAACATAGATTTGAACTCTTTTACCAGGAATTTCCATGAAAAAATGTTAAAGAAATGTTCAGCAAATGTGAATTGCAACTAGGCATACCAATAGGACATCAATCAATACCATTTTTATATCATTTGAATTAAAATCTGCTGTCTGTGAAGGCTACCATAAGCCTTTCTGGGATCCAATTTTAGGAACATAATTTTGTAAAATGCAAAAAAAAAAAAACACTTACGTGATGTTCTAGCAATACAACCTACTCATACGTTCATTACAATTTATTCTCGGTTATATCTGAATATGATTAATTCTTACAAAAAATTAAAAAACAAAAATAGAATATTCTTTGCCATTCATAAACAAAAATGAAAATTGCTCAGACTTTCAAAATAGTTAACCAAATTCCCAACTGTCTAACTTGTTACACTCAGCTATTAGGTTATTACTGATGACCATAACTAATCAGTCGCACCTTCTTTTACAATCAAGCATTTTCTAAAACTTGGCATGTACATTTGGAATCTTGTGTTTAAAAATCCATTACGAGTAAGTTTAAATGTGTGAAGACAAGTATCAGAGGCCAGCACACTTGACTCTCTACAGTGACTTCACAGCAGCGGAGCACAAATGGTCACCAGCGAGGGACCTGATTAAGATACCTGCGGTTCAAAGTCACAATCACCGAGACACAGTAGGGCACCGAAGCCAATTAACGGACACAAGTCTAGTGGCTGTAGTGGTGAGGCAATCAAAGTCAAGTAGAAGATAAACACTCGCAATCACCCAGGGGCTTAATGAGATAGCGTTGTCTCCAGCGCTGGGGCTGTCAGTCTGG
The DNA here is from genome assembly GCF_016835505.1 of Polypterus senegalus. Lineage (NCBI taxonomy): Eukaryota > Metazoa > Chordata > Cladistia > Polypteriformes > Polypteridae > Polypterus > Polypterus senegalus. The sequence goes on along the minus strand of NC_053158.1, from coordinate 65,229,218 downwards.
CATGTTCAGTGATGAATGAGGGCCTGCAGAAAGAAAGCAAAACACAGTCATTTTGGAAGAGTCTCTCGATGTGAATAGTTTCAAGCCAAGCTATGCCAAAATTTCCTTTATAACACGAGTCTTCAGGTCATGATTGAGACCCACAAACAAAGATGACTTAACTTCAAATAAGATAAGGGCTCGCCTTCGCACTGGTAACACGTTTTTGGTTATATTCATACATTTCTCAAAGGAATGTTTCCAATAGTATTTACTTGTGCTAGGTCATATTTACCAAAGCTATAAATATTAAACTTGGCCCAGGAGGGCTGCAGCTTTTCACTGTTTTCACAGTTTCTTAAGACTGACATGTCTGTTTTATTAGACACCCCCTTACGTTTGGTGTGCATTATCTTTTTTTTTTTATTATTATTTATACATTATTTATTATCTATATTGTTTTTTCTTTGCAGGTAATTATACCTTTGACATCTTCTAAAGCACTTTGAGCTATACCCTTTGTGAAAATGTGCTATAGAAATAAATGTTGTATATACTGTACATTCATAATTTTTGATGAGCGCCTCTGACATTGGACTGTTTGTGTTTTATTCAAAGCTATGTAATGGTGAATTTTTGTGTAAAATTCTTATATTAAAGAATAACTTACTCTCACATCTGCCTAGCTAAGCACCAAATTTCTGAATGAGGGGGTGCAGTTCTGACCTACTGCTGGGCCTGTCCACAATGATCTGACTACACTTTAATGTCCATTTTATGAAACTGACACATATATATATATATATATATATATATATATATATATATATAGTCAGGGATGCCGGGGCAACGACCCAGCCGGGACACCTTGAGGGACCGGAAAAGGGTCTATGCCCGCCATGGATCACGTGGGGGCCGCCATCCTGGTTGGTTTGGGGGCCACGGGTAGAGGGCTTGGAAGCCCAACCCTGTAGGAACCCATGGTCACCACCAGGGGGCGCCCCAATGCCTTGGGGACCCTGGACCTCAGCACTTTCGCCACACCAGAAAGTGCTGGGGGGAAGAGGAGCAAGGACACCCGGAGAGCTTGGCGTGTCCAGGGAGGTGTGCCGGGATACACCTGGAGCTCATCCGGGATGAAATAAAAGGGGCCATCTCCCTTCATTCGAGGCTGGAGTCGGGTGGAAGAAGGAAATAGTAAATAGAGTTGTAAATAAACGCGTGGTGGTGTTTAACAAAATGTCTGCCTATATATATATATATATATATATATATATATATATATATATATATATATACACATACACATACATATACACACACACACAGACATTCATAGCATCTGTAGTCCAAGTCCCCGATTTGATTGTATGGGTGGTTACCTACTAAGGTAACGCATGTGGTTGTTCTTCCAGTCTGCAAACATCCGCCACGGGCCCTCCCAGTTTACTGTCAAATAATGCAAAGAGTACGAGACACGTGTTTCGCCCATATTTGGGCTCATCAGGTATACACAATATACTGCACCCCTTGCGTGCATTGAACATTGGACGTCAGTGTCAGAGACAAAGTCCCTTTACGTTGTGCCACGGCGTGTCAAATAAACATTAAATAATGACTGAAACCAGTAAAGAGCTTCTGATTTTAGGACTGGTTGTAACAAAAGACTAAACTACTGCAAAGTGAAATAGAAAGAGCATGTCTGGAACAAAACTCTTAGTGTGCATGGCATTAAAAATACAATATCTAGATTTATTTACCTGTTCTGCTTGGCATCCAGTGCTGTAAAGACAGGCTCTCCAACCCGATACTGGATAAAGACAGATATGGAGCAACATACTGTACTTATCTATATAAACTAGTCAGAACTTAATGACTCGTGACAGACTGATGATGCAATGCTGTTGAGTTTGTTATCCCTGTTGATTCCTTGCTTTGTCTAAACAGCAGCTACTGCCTTATATTTGTTTGTTTCTCTTTCTTTGTCTCTTTCTTTTCTCTCATATTTTCTTTTATGTTGTCTTTCTTTTCATTTCTTTCTTTCTTTCTCTTTCTTTTGATTTCTTTCAATTTCTCTATGTTTTCTCTTTTCTCTCTTTTCTTTGTCTCTTCCCTCTCTTATTTTTTTTCTCTCTCTATTTCTCTTTCTTCTTTGTCATGGATGTTGCATTGCCACTTCTGTGTAGCCAAGTAAACTCCCCTGGCTTTTGCATGGCAACTTAACTGATTTAACCATTTTGGATGACAAATCTCCAAGGTGGGGGCTCGGCTCTCACACATGGACATCCCAAAATTTGCACACTTGGTCTTTATCATGCATATAGCTTCTTACACTTGACAGTGTTTTATTATTAATTCATTCATTAATTAATATTTGAATTTAAAAATCTTCGCCACAAACTGATCTAACAGAACAATGCTACACAAAAATGCAAAACTACCCACTCACATGTTTCTTTGCTTTAGAGATTATTACCTTCAGTATACAATACTTTGAAAAATTCCATAAGACAAAATTGAGGCAAACTGGTATTTATTCCTAATAGCTTTGGTCGAGGATGACCTGGTTTTTAAACAATATATTATAAAGCACTTAGCAGTTACAAATTGAACTAAATAGCTTTCAAGATACAAAATAAAATTGCATATGTCACAAGGTAAAGACAATAATAACAATAACAAAGATAAAACAATTCAGGTATAATAATTAGAAACCAAAGAATGTCTTGCAGCATCCAGCAAAGTAAGAATTCTTTGAACTAAAGATAAAAAAGAAAAAACAAAACACTGAAACCCTTAAGAAAATTAGTGCATTTCTACTTTAAGAAGTCAAATGATACAACAAACAATAGGAAGGGGTCAACACGGTAAGGTAGGAGGAACTCTGATGTGCAGTTTAAATCCAAAAGTCTCCCATGCCGCCGATAACCTAAGAACAGGAAAGGCCCCCATCACATTACACGACTTTTCAAGCGATTTTCTGTCCTGGACTTCAATTGCATAATGTAACCGAGTCGATGGCAGTCACAGCGAGCTCCCGTAGTGAGCAGCAGTCTGGGACTCCCCTTGACAAAATCAGGAGTGGGTTCTTGTGCAAGAGATACCTGACAACCAATGAGCACCCACTCGGAGGTACAACACATATAAGACTGCTACGAGGAATAAGGAGGTGGGCGATTTGCACCTCACAATAGGAAGAGAGGCTTGTTTGCCAGATGTCTTGTGTTTTACATACCACAATAGAATGGAAGAAAGACAAAGAGGCAGAGATTGTGGCTGAATTTGCCACACCTGTAAACCTTCTCAAGGGCAGCGGCTTCATCAAGCAATATGTTGCTGGCTATGAGAAACCGGGGCCGAGCTCAGGACGTTGTGCAGACGTCAAGCTGTGCAAGAAAGTCATTGTGCTGTCGTCTAATTTAACATACCCTGTGACTCCCACTCTTGTAATGTGACTTACGCAGTTTGACATCCAATCCAACAAGAAGTCGTGTAATGTGACTGGCTTAACATAACACAAAAACTCCTTTTTTTATGGACATCAAAAGACAATCATAAATTGCCATTTAAAACAAATCTTTTAATAGACATGAAGGAACTTCTTTGGGTGTTGTCTCAGCTATACAAGTAAGTTAACTCAACTCATTTCTAAAAGGAAGACACTTTACACAGCAACCAAATCCTAACATCCAAAGCAAAATTCACTATCATACCTTTCATGAACAGCAGCGAATCAGAAGCAATCAATGTGTAAAGCAATGGTTAAGTTTAATGCAGTGAAAGTTAGATGTGGGCCAAAAGAAAGTTAATGCTATCCGATCATAATGGTGAGTAGTTAAATACGGGATGGACAAAATAAAAGGAGCACCACACAAAAAAGAAATTTAACTCTGAAGTAATGAAACCACAGTGACCAATGGAGCTAGAAATGTTCATCATATTAACCTGAACGCCAGTTAGCAGTTTGTGACCACTCTAAAAGAGGTCTAAGCACTTGGATACCAAATATTGGGTTGCCTCGTTTGCAGATGCATAAGTCACAGAAACGGCAAAATCATTTCATATATCAAAGAGTAAAGTCGCAAAAATAATGAGCAAATATCAAATTTGGACTTACTGCACTGGCTGCAGGTCAAAGCTCGCCAAATGGAATAGACAAGGACTTCACAAAGTAAAGTCTTCACTTCCAAAATGATCAGAGAATTGAATCAGCATGTCTGTCACTTCGTTTCAGCAAACATTGTAAGCTTCACAGATGCTGGAATTTAGGCCAGAAATTATACCCAAGGCCAACATACAAAGACACCTAATGTGCTGTAAAGAGCACAAAATATGGCCCCCGATCAATAGAAAAGTAAAAAATGATGATCTTATGGTCCTTCACCCTATTGGCTACATCTGAATGGGTTTACATTTGGAGAAAGCCAAAGTAAGTATACTTCAGCCTATAATGCTCGATAATCACGGTGAGCATCTGTAATGTTATAGACAGCCATCTCACGGCAGTCCAATGATGGCTCTGCAAGGTCATAAAATGGCCAAACAATGTAGTTTACAAGGTGCACCTTATGGTGTAAACATTGTTCCCGAATGATAATTTCCTTGTTCCATGAGGATAACAAGTCACACTGCTCGACTAATTGAAAGATTGGTAACAGGAACACCAGGATGAATTCAAATGCTTCCCATGGCCTCACCAATCGCTTGAATCTTTATGGTGAGTTCTGGAGCACAGAAGGTAAAGCAGATTTCCACCCCACCTTACCTTTCAAAAGAGAAAATCTTGTGATGTCCGCTGCTGACTTTTATGGCAGCATTACAAGGCGGCCTGAAGCTGGCCCTAGTCGTTATTCGGTCCTTGACGTGAATGTATTGTTAAGCGTCTCTGCCATTTAGTCCACTGCCAGCAGGCAGGAGACCACAGCCTATCTTGGTATCACTGGGTGTGGGGCAGGAAACAGCCCTGGGCACTGCACCAGCTCATCAAAGGGGCCTAATTTTATATACATACTGTACATGTACAGTCTAGTGCCAGCTCTGATTTAATATTAGTGTTTTTTCACAACATAAGTGTACAAAAAGGTAAATAGAAACTGAGCAATAAGAAAGTGTTTACACGTGTCTATTTCTTGCCTCAACACTGCAACTAATGGCACCAATTTCTAATTGTGGAAAAGCGTGGCAATGTTTATAAGACAACAATCATTTCATTCCAGGCTTCTGACAAAATACACTTGAGATCAGTCTGTCGTACGGTCACACAATAAAACTATGCATTGTGTTCACATAATAACTGCCACAAAGTCAATCAGGGCCACAATGACAAAGTGTCAGTATGTCTGTAAACCCACCCATTATTAAGTAATGCAAAAGAGATGTTTGGTAAGCAAGGCACAACTAATACTTTAAAAGACATTACCTTGAAAAATAAGAGTGCCAGTGCAATGCATGATTAACTGCAAAGAGAATTCAGTTCTAGCCAGGAAACATAACGTTCGCTTGAGTGAAAACTCCGTCTAAAGATAAACTCCGTCAAAACTCAATGTTTATTTTCAAGGCAGCGCCACAGAGACAACACTATATGCTGCTCTGTTTAAAGAAAAGGTGTCAGGCCATATTGAAGATTAGGCTCAGATCAATAACAAGTAAGTGTTTTGAATAGGACAGGTGACAAACAAAAAAGCACGTTCCTGTTACAGCAAAGTGTGCATGTCAACACTCAGTACATTCACCCATTGTTTGTACAGCTGGGATGAACAAGCCAGACTATAAAAATATAGAGTTTTCATAATAGAACTTCTAACATTTACTCTGCTAGTCACTACAGTTCTATACAGCTGCAGCATGCATGTGTCTAGATAGTTAAGGATGAAACGAATAACAGCATGCTGGAGACTAAAATTATAAAAAATGAAATGTTAAGAAGCATTACAAGTATAAAGCTACTCACTCAGATGGTTTTTATTTTAGCTGGGGTTGCACGCTGCCTTTTAAAAATCTACTTTACAATGACCACCAGGCTGGGAGGTTAGACTGCAGGGCCAATGGAGATGAACAAGTTCCTGAAGCTTTCTTCTCTGTGCACTTTAACAGTCCTGGCTTTAGTTCCTCGACAGACAGAGCAAGCAGCAGCAGCCGCAGCAGCAGATAGAGGGTACTAGTGCAGTAATTAAAATAATGCCAAGTACAACTTTATTAATAACAAACACCAGTGATAAAATTTGTCAGAGGTGCAAACTGTTTACTTACTTACTTATTTGAGGAGGAGTGGAGGCTCTGAGGCTAGGGATCTGCACTGGCAATCAGAAGGTTGCCAGTTTGAATCCCGTAAATGCCAAAAGGGACTCTGCTTTGTGGGGCCCTTGAGCAAGACCCTTAACCTGCAATTGCTGAGCGCTTTGAGTAGTGAGAAAAGCACTATATAAATGCAAAGAATTATTTAGTGCTAAGGTTCATGTACTACTTTGCAGAAACAGAAATGAAAATAAAAATAAGCAGCAATTCAAGAGATACAATTCCAGACGGGGGTCCACTTCCGACAATCACAGCCATGCTGATACACATCTTTATATCTTCTTCACAGTCTTACATTTATTACATTTTTAAGATATCAAACACTTTTCCTCCTTGCAGTTTTCATTTGCTGTTTCAAGAATCAAAAAAGCAATTTTACAGTGGTTAAGCTTAAAAAAATAAAAATAAAATGTCAGGGCGTTCATAAGGTGAAAAAAATTATACAAATAAAGCCTCTCAATTTGGAAGAAAGTTTCTAAGGACGGCCACTTCCACTTCAGCATCGGTTTAGTAGAGAAGTATTCTTCGCTCGATTGCCTTGCGACAAATTGGACACTCGCTCATCCGGTCTCCACAAAGCTGACACGTGCCATGACCACACATAAAGATCATGTTCTTCAGACGATCCAGGCACACTGGGCACATAGTCTATAATCAAATATAAGAATTGTATTAATAACAAATATTAACATTGGCATTATTGACATAACTGGCTTGACAGTCTTTTCCTTAGAACATACGTTTGTGCTGTAGTTTTAGCTTAATTCATATCTTTAACTCATTACCAAAAACAGCGTTTTCTAACTCAGAACCAGATCACTGCATTAAACAGTGTTTCATCAATAAGTCAGTATATGTCCTTATGCACTATTTACTTGCAGAAACACCCTGACGGATAGCTTAAGAAGACTTCTTCTGTTTGCCAGTGTACAACTGCAGCAGCCAGAAGTACAAAAACTTTTATTTTTCAACTAGCTGTGTAAGCTCATGCTGTAAAAAGCCTGGGATCCTAGAAACTATTGAAATCGTCAGGAAAAACAATTGAAATGTAGAGATGTCAGGTAATTGAAAAGAACTAGTCTGGGCATCTCTCTCCTAGGAGGATTTGTGTTGCCGATGTGCTCGCCTCGCTTCTGTATTAGTCGCAAAGCAAGTGACTCTTTCTTCGGTGGTTTCATTTTGCTGGCGTGCTCACCTTGCTTGTGTTTCCTTGGAGGAGGAGCCCTTACCCCGACTCCACCTCTCACTTCCGGGCCAGACAGACACACACACTTTCATGCATTAAAGTTTATATATAAGGTAGTTAAAACAACCCTATTAACACAATTTAGTGCAAAAACCTACTTCACTGTCTATAACTGTCAAAAGATAATGGCAACATTTTATGTTAAGAGCCCACAAAAGAGGGACCGCAGTTTGACTTGTGACTGTAAAGCCCTCTACATATAATTGTCTCATTCTGCCTAGTTATTTCCTCCGTAACTACACAGTAAGCACTGAATTCCAAAGACACATAGTAGGGCTAGTTATTAGTTCTACATTTTTCATTGCATAAGTGTTCTGAACATTCATGAGGAACAATGAGATGGATTAACCACCCATTCAGAAATGTTTCCTGCCAGAGGCTCGGACTCTCACACTCGATGAATGGATGAATGGATAGATTCTATAAAAACAAAGTACACTGAACATAAAGACTTTAATACATTCAAAAGTACACAGATAATTTTGTAATTCATCAATTTATCCAGTTCACTTATTTCAAAGTTGTCATAGACCAGATTCTAACTTAGCAACATGAGGAAAAAAACAGGAATCACAACTGCACATGGTGCTGGTCCACCACATTGCACACTTAACTACACACACACACACACACACATATATATATATATATTATATACGGTGGTGTGAAAAACTATTTGCCCCCTTCCTGATTTCTTATTCTTTTGCATGTTTGTCACACAAAATGTTTCTGATCATCAAACACATTTAACCATTAGTCAAATATAACACATGTAAACACAAAATGCAGTTTTTAAATGATGGTTTTTATTATTTAGGGAGAAAAAAAATCCAAACCTACATGGCCCTGTGTGAAAAAGTAATTAGTAAAAGTAAAAGAAAAAGTAACACAGAAACATTTTGTGTGACAAACATGCAAAAGAATAAGAAATCAGGAAGGGGGCAAATAGTTTTTCACACCACTGTACATATTTATATATACATATACATACAGTGGTATATATTATGAGATGTGGCAGGAGGCCAGAATTCTCAGAGTAAACAGACACAGACACACAGAATACAGGACCTGCAAGCCAGACCTTCAGAACCTGTAGGCTAAAATGTTAACGTTTGTGTTAATGTGTCACCCATGATTCTCTAATATTAATACCTAGCTGTGTAAGCCTGTGCAGTAAAAAGCTCAGGGTCCTCGAAACCATTGAAAAAATTGAAATGTAGAGATGTCAGGTAATTGAAAGGAACTACTCTGGGCAACGTGCCCACCTCGCTTCTGTATTAGCCACTAAGCAAGTGACTCTTTCCTTGGAGGTTTCATTTTGGTGACATGATCACCTCGTTTGTGTATTAGCTTGTGGGAGGAAAAGTAAAAGGGATACCGTTTTGCAAATGTTTAACAGCTAAGTGACTTTGTCTTTCTTCGGAGGTTTCATTTTGCTGACATGCTCTTCTTGCTTGTGTTATTAGCAGCTAAGTGAGTTTTCTGTTTCCTTACCCCGACTCCACTACTCACTTCCGGGCCGGACAGACACACACTTCCATGTGTAGACGTCTATATATAAAATAATAAAAAACGATAATGTCTGACCCAACAAGAATAAGTGTCTATGAAGTTAGTAGGTTGGTGCATTAGTGTGTGTCTGTAAAAGAAAACAATATATTAAGGCTCAATCTATACTTAAAAAGAAAAGTTTCAGAAGTAGTGTTTGGGTTGTTTAGCCTTAATTATATGTCATAAAGTGTAAAGGCTTAACAAAATGCTATGTCTCCAGCTCGTTTATTTTTTACAGAGTATACACACAATTCATTTTTATGTTTGAATTACCTACATCAATACATTATACTTAGGTCATGCAGGTTCAAATGAACTGTATCTTGACTAAGATGGGGGCTTTACATACAGTTGAAATCAGAAGTTTACATAAACTTAGTTGAATTCTTTAAGTCTCACTTTATAAGCCCTCCACAGATTTAATACTAACAAAGTATAAATTTGGCCTACCATTTAAGATATCTATTTTGTGTATGGTAAAAGGAATTTTTTTAACAATGTTCACTGACAGATTATTTTACTTTTTATTGACTATATATCACAATTCCATTGGGTCACAGGTTTACACTGCTTCCGGAAAGTATTCACAGCGCATCACTTTTTCCACATTTTGTTATGTTACAGCCTTATTCCAAAATGGATTAAATTCCTTTTTTTCCTCAGAATTCCACACACAACACCCCATAATGACAACGTGAAACAAGTTAATTTGATGTTTTTTTTCAAATTTATTAAAAATAAAAAAAACTGAGAAATCCCATGTACATAAGTATTCACAGCCTTTGCTCAATACTTTGTCGATGCACCTTTGGCAGCAATTACAGCCTCAAGTCTTTTTGAATATGATACCACAAGCTTGGCACACCTATCCTTGGCCAGTTTCACCCATTCCTCTTTGCAGCACCTCTCAAGCTCCATCAGGTTGGACGGGAAGCATCAGTGCACAGGCATTTTAAGATCTCTCCAGAGATGTTCAATCGGATTCAAGTCTGGGCTCTGGCTGGGCCACTCAAGGATATTCACAGAGTTGTCCTGAAGCCACTCCTTTCATATCTTGGCTGTGTGCTTAGGGTCGTTATCCTGCTGAAAGATGAACCGTCGCCCCAGTCTGAGGTCAAGAGTGCTCTGGAGCAGGTTTTCATCCAGGATGTCTCTGTACATTGCTGCAGTCATCTTTCCCTTTATCCTGACTAGTTTCCCAGTTCCTGCCGCTGAAAAACATACCCACAGCATGATGCTGCCACCATCATGCCTCACTGTAGGGATGATATTGGCTTGGTGATGAGCGGTGCCTGGGTTCCTCCAAACGCGACGCCTGGCATTCACACTAGAGAATTTTGTTTTTCATGGTCTGAGAGTCCTTCAGGTGCCTTTTGGCAAACTCCAGGCGGGCTGCCATGTGCCTTTTACTAAGGAGTGGCTTCTTCCATCAGGCCACTCTACCATACAGGCCTGATTGGTGGATTACTGCAGAGATGGTTGTCTTTCTGGAAGGTTCTCCTCTCTCCACAGAGGACCTCTGGAGCTCTGACAGAGCGATCATCGGGTTCTTGGTCACCTCCCTGACTAAGGCTCTTCTCCCCCGATCGCTCAGTTTAGATGGCCGGCCAGGTCTAGGAAGAGTCCTGGTGGTTTCGAACTCCTTCCACTTACGGATGATGGAGGCCACTGTGTTCATTGGGACCTTCAAAGCAGCAAAACTTTTTCTGTAACCTTCCCCAGATTTGTGCCTCGAGACAATCCTGTATCAGAGGTCTACATACAATTCCTTTGACTTCATGCTTGGTCTGTGCTCCGACATGAACTGTCAACTGTGGGACCTTATATAGACAGGTGTGTGCCTTTCCAAATCATGTCCGATCAACTGAATTTATCACAGGTGGACTCCAATTAAGCTACAGAAACATCTCAAGGATGATCAGGGGAAACAGGATGCACCTGAGCTCAATTGAGCTTCATGGCAAAGGTTGTGAATACTTATGTACATGTGCTTTTTAAGTTTTTTTATTTTTAATAAATTTGCAAAAACCTCAAGTAAACTTTTTTCACGTTGTCATTATAGGGTGTTGCTGGTAGAATTCTGAAGAAAAAAATGAATTTAATCCATTTTGGAATAAGGCTGTAACAAAATGTGGAAAAAGTGATGCGCTGTGAATACTTTCCGGATGCACTGTACATACACTTTGCTAACTGTGCCTGTAAACAGCTTGTAAAATATCAGAAAATGATGTCAATCCTTTAGGCAAATAGACAATTAGCCTAATTGGACTCAACATATGGATATATGTTAAGGCCTACCATTAAATTCACTTCCTCTTTGCTTGACATAATGTGAAAAATCAAAAGAAATTCGCCAAGATATCAGAAAATAATTTGGATCTCCACAAAAATTAGGAATAATTTCCAAATGCTTGAAGGTTCCATGTTCATCTATACAAACAACAATACACAAGTATAAACACCATGGGACCACACAGTCATCATACCGATCAGGAACAAGACGCATCGCATTCTGTCTTTCATCTAGAGAACAGCGTACTTTGGCACAAAAAGTGCAAATTAACCCCAGAAAAACAGCGACGGATGTGAAGATGCTGGAGGATACAGGTAGACAAGTATCCATATCTACAGGAAAATGAGCCCTATATTGACATTACCTGAAAAGCTGCTTGGCAAGGAAGAAGCATCTGCTCCAGAGCCGCAATAGAAAAGCAAGACTGCAGTTTGCAATGGCACATGGGGGCAAAGATCTTATCTTCTGGAGAAATGTCCTCTAGTCTGATGAATCCAAGAAAGAACTGTTTGGCCTTAATGACCATTGTTATGTTTGGAGGAAAAAGGGTGAGGCTTGCATACCAAAGAACACCATCCAGACAGTCAAGTATAGGAATGGAGCATCATGTTTTGGGGGTGCTCTGCTGCAGGAGGGACTGGTGCACTTCACAAAATAGATGGCATCATGAGGTTGGAAAGTTATGTAGATATACTGCATCAACATCTCAAGAGGTCAGCAAGGAAACTGAAGCTCAGTCTTGCAAATGGACAATGACCCAAGCATCCCTCCAAATTTGTGGCAAAATGGCTTAAGGACAACAAGGTCAAGGTACTGGAGTTTCCATCGCAAAGCCCTAACCTCAATCTGAATGAAGATTTGTGGACAGAACTGGAAAAGCCTGTGCGAGCAAGGAGGCCTAAAAACCTGTCCCAATTACACTAGTTCTAGCTGGAGGAATGTGCCAGAATTCCAGCAGCTTATTGTAAGAAACCTGTGTAAGGCTACCCAAAATGTCTGGCTCAAGATAAACAGTTTAAAGGCAATGCTACCAAATATTAACAAAGTGTAAGTACACTTGTGACCCACTGGAATTGTGATATGGCCAATAAAAAGTGAAATAGTAGATGTCTTAAAAGATATGCCAAATGCATAGTTTGTTAGTATAAAGTCTATGGAGGAATTATTAATTGAGTTTAAAAGAATTCCCCCTAAGTGCTTGTAAACGTCTAACTTCAACGTTATTTTCTACACTGTGTATGTTTGTTCATGAGGTGATACTACTGGGTAAGGAGGTCCGACATATAAGCCACAGAGGTACAGGCCAAAACCCCGAGTGCTGGATGAGTACGTCTGAGGCTAAATGTCAATAAAGAATCCAGAAAAAAAAAAAAATCCTCTATTTGAGATATGAAACAGTCAACGATTAACCTTAATCTGGTTGGTGTGGTGGTTGTTAAGAGTTCAAGACTTCATTTCCACTCGCCTTAAGAATGAGGCACTTAAAATTCTTAAAAGTGCCACAGTGCTGAGTGGAAAGTTGCTTTCTTTTCCCCCAGAAGTGCCCTGCAACCAAAAACTCCAGAAAAAAAACAACTGCCTCATGAAAGGACGATGTCACAAAACACTCTACCATCTTGCCACAATGAAAGAATAGACTACTGAAATAAAATAATCTGAAATCCACATCTTCTATTTATATAAACAGATTTGAAATCATCTTTTAGCACTGCAGCCCAATTTAGAAATCACATTGTACTGTTCTGTGTAGTAATGAAAAGCCAGGCTCAAGAAGCCCAACTAATCATGTCATGTCTTTAACCAGGAACAGGACGCAAAGTGTAGCCCATTCATTTCTTTGTTATGCGCATTGGTAATCGTGTGCATTGATAAAGCTTTGTATTATAATGTGCACAGCACAGGAATTCAGTAATAGAAAAAGCAGAACCTTCAGCACAGCAGCCATTATTAAATCAAGATGAAGAGCTCCGATTAGTCCAAATTATTACAGTTTGGATATGAATCAGCAATCAGTGGTTACTGGCTGAATGAGAAGTAAAGTTTAACAATTCCTAAAGTTCTAACATTGTCAGTGGTACATTTTGAGGTTACCCCATACCCCACAATTGACATCCAAACACTTCATATAAAATTTGAATTTAAATGTGGGCTAAATTCAAGGGGCACATAACTACTGATGCAAAAATTTACATAGTAACTTGCAAGTTGTGTGCAATTCCTGAAGCTCTCACACAAATGTGATGAGCACTTCTTAAAAACACACCTCTTCAGAAATTATCTTCGGTCTACTATCATCCCCTGTGCATTGGGACCTCTGCACAAACTCAGACTCCAGGAGTCTGTAATGGAACCGAATGGATCAGTGGTATAAGTTGGAAGCACAGAACCCAAAAGATATTCAAAAGAAAATAAATATTTAATAAAATGATATCAAAACAAAAGAAAATTCTAGGGTCCTGCACTTCAAATAATTAGTCCTCTGCAATGGCACTAATGGACTGTATGTACAATAATAAAGAAAAATAAGTGAATCTGTACAGTATTTGTATGGCCCAAAAATCAAAGGTGATTGGAAAAAAATAACAAAAACACAACTCTTCTTCTTCCTCCTTTTCCCAGGACAAAAATCAAGAGGACAGAAAAAAAGTCAATCAAAATCAAAAGTGAAAAAAGAAAAGGCGCAAACACAAAATACAAGAAAATGAGTAAAAAATAATCAAATGAGGCTCTATGCACAGTGATACTCAATAAGGATTACTATATCAAAATCGCTCAGCTACCTTCTCTCTCCTATGCCAGATGGTCAAAGGAAGACTCAGTTTAATAAGCCGAGTCAATCTACCTCGCCAATCGTTAACACCAGTCTGACACCAACCTGTCAGTGATAGCCCTTGTGACCTTTGACCCTATCGCCTCAATCTAGGCAGAAGCCTCCCTATATTTCAGGTATCTCATTTGCGCGCAGCTTCCTGAAGTTACTTACATTCTTCTTTTTTTCCTTTTTTCTCCAGGCTACCCTGCACGCCTGGCTTATGTACCTCCATTTTCAGCCAGTTACCCTGCCGCAATTCATGCGGCCAAATGGACATCCTTCCCCAGTATGGCATAAAGTAACGCTGGGATGTCGACATGCCAGCGCTCGTGTATTAATATGAATGACAGCCCTCCTCACCCATGTCAAAAGTGCTAACAATGTTTCCACCCGTGGCATGCCTCAATAACACCACCACAACCATTTGCTTCCAAAGACTTTACAGTGCTCTCTTTTTATAACTAACCTATATGACAAATAAACCACTCTAGTTAGTTAGAACCTTGTTTCTCGTGTCCAGTGACACGGCCTATCACACCTACTCAGACCTTCTACTATTTTGCTGTAATGCTAGATCGACAGCTGTACTAATCCTATCAGTCAACTGTGGTAGTGTTTGGCTGTTTTATTTCATCTAGAATTTAACTCGCTACTGTTATTCTTCAGCCAGTGTTCTTCCCTAGGCTGGTGTTCACTTCCTTTTTGTTCATTTTTGGGTGACTTACTAAAGTCAATGTTAAATTTGTTAATTATCTGCTTTGCTGTCTCTGCCTGGGTTATGGGCCTTGAGTCTTGTAGGTCGTTTCACAAACAGGTGGGACTGCCTACCCTTCACCTTCATGACTGCCCTCAGCCCTTTAGTGGCAGAGATTTCCCACAGTTCATCAAGTGCACTTGGGAGTCCCCGAGTTTAGTTATGTTTTTGCTCTGCTTGGGATTTTCTGACCTTCTGCTTTGCTATTTGACCATTAGCGGATTGAAAGTTGTTTGCTTTTTTGGAATTGTCTTTTGCAAGCATTGTATGTCTTTGGTGCTCATTGTTACAGACTTTTTGTGAAATAAATGTTTTGTGTTTTTTTTTTTATATAAAGATCATGTGTTTCTTCTTTTATCTAGCTGGGGTTTGATGGTAAATCCCCTAGAGGGCATTTTTGAAGTGTTTTTTGACTCCCATAACAGCTATAGTAATAAGCTTCTGGTATTAAAATTTTATCATCTGCCATGCGTACACTTTCTACACTCCTACTAATCACACAAAAGAATTCTGAGTATTGATTTTTTTTTATTT
The DNA here is from genome assembly GCF_016835505.1 of Polypterus senegalus. NCBI lineage: Eukaryota > Metazoa > Chordata > Cladistia > Polypteriformes > Polypteridae > Polypterus > Polypterus senegalus. The sequence goes on along the minus strand of NC_053158.1, from coordinate 65,213,755 downwards.
ATTTTTTTATAACAGCTGTCATAATGACAATTATTTATTCAGTGATCACACACACAGTTCCCTAGTTTTAAGTAAGAGGAGATTGGCTGGGCTACAATTTCTTATACTTTCTAGCAGATCAGAGTAGAAGTGGATAGAAAATGAAATAGTCACTCTATAAAATGTATGTGAGCACTCGCAATCTGTTTCACCATTTGTTTATTCATGTGCAAAATTCTAGCAGCTCCAGTGTGCCGGTCAGACAGAAAGAGACCAGCAGTGTGAAGGGAACTCTTGTATACTCTCCCCTTGACTACCCTTTTGTGTGTGTGTGTGTGTGTGAGTGTGTGTCCAAAGGTCATGGAGCACGAACAATAGCATAGCCATCAGACACACATGGAAAGGAGATTAAAAACAAAATAGAAAAAAAATAGAGCATAAAGTATTTACATAAGCAATATGTGACTGCAATGCTCAATCATATTAAATATAGCCTTCAGCTACTATCATATTTTTTTCTATGACATTCATAAAATAGTTTACATACATAAAGAAAGCACTTAACTAAATAGTTCTCCAAAACTTTCTATAGGATGAAAGATTAGAAGCATTGTTTTCAAATTCAAGATCTTATAATGCTCCATGGCTATACACAGATTCAGCATTAATTTGAAATTAAAAGTACATTTAACCTCCTATGAACTAACATATTTCAATAACAGTTAACTAAAATTTTGATTTATCTTTTTCAGATGATTAACAAATTAAATCGTGGCCATAAAGTCAATGACATAACTAGAAACACAGCATATGACCAATGCCTACCTCTCACATTACATTTGTAGCTCATTTGGTTACCTAAAGCAGAATTGTCTTAATACTTCAATTCCTCGTGGTATCTGCTTGAACTTTGTGACTTGGTAGTTTAAGGGAAACTTGCTTCCAGGTTTCTATCACGAACCCACTTTCCCTTAACTTCCACTGATGCTACTGCACATTTCGCTATTCAGTAATGCCTCTGAGATTATGAAGACACACACAGCCTCCCGAGTGTAAAACCTGACAGCTTCAGTTTCCTGAGCCTCTCAGAGTAGGTCATGTCTTGTGGTCCATGAATGGACTTGGTTGTTCATTTAACCATTGCAGTTTGGGACTGAAGCACCTTGATCCATAATTTTACTACATATCTCAACACTATATTACTTTTGAAATGCTTGCTTGATGGATGACAATATGGTATTAACAAATTTCCCAAAATGCATCGCAAAATTTGCTTTCTCTATATTTGCATCGTCCACATTCTATTCATTACCAATATTGAATTTACCTACATGTAGAACATTGTACTTCTGTACATTGAAATGAAGTTTCTAAATGTCTGCCTAGCAAGTGATTTAGTTAAGTCTGCAGTACTTTATGGTGCAAAAGCAGGTTAACAGTCTCTTGGAAAGTTGGCATGTGGAAATAGCAAAACGAGCTTTCTGGTTTGCTGAGCTAGCGTTGCAAACACGACAGGGTTTTTTTTTAGAAGCCCATGACCACAGTTGTTGCTGTAGATTATTTCATATTTACATATTGCTAAGTTTCTTCTGTATTCTCGCTCCCTAATCCTTATTCACTTAAACACCTTTCGAGTGCACACATGCAGAACCTATGTAGTCTTTAGTCCTCCTTAACTAATAATGCACATAAGATGGCTCAAAACCTAACAAGAATAATTAAATTATTGGATAAGCTTAACAAGTGTGAGGCATGGTGACACTGAGTACATGCTGTCAGTGATGACTAAAGTGTTCAGACCACATAAAAGGCATCTGATCACAACTTTCACAAACCTAATGTGTCAAGTCTGTTATGCTGAAGGCAGCAGCACCCTAAGCCCTAATAGCTAGGGCACAGGAGTTTAAATCAGGTAAGCCGACTTAAGTACAGACATCTCTCAGATGACAATAAGAATAGTAATAAATACAAAACCATACAAATCACTCTGTGCCAGTCACTTTATCAGAGGGAGGCTTGGTAATACAGCTACTAAATGTTTTCAGTGTTGAGAACAATGACAAAACACAAGTTAAAGGAAAGCCAGCGGTGACAACATAATGACCTAAACTATGCAATATTTATAAATATTGCAGCCATCACTGAATGCTAAATACGTGTAACATCAACACATCCTACCTGACTAAAGGAGGTGAAAACAGAAGTGAAATTGACTACACTTATTAAGAAAATCTTTAAGCTATAAGTAGTAAAGTAATTGTTATCATTAGAGGCAAGCAGTCTTAATTGTCTGACTCAATAATTGTAATGACTACTTTAGGTTATTAGTGGACCTCCATTAAATAAACGTAAAAAAAAAATCACCTTCCTTTTAATATATTATTCAGACATCTATTTTTCTATTATAGAAGATGCACCAACTTCAGAGAGGAAAATCAAACAACAATGTCAACTAAACAGCAAACACATTAATAAGAAATTACACTGCCTTTGGCTTACCTGCTCCTTGATATCTTGCAACTGTTGCTGTAATTTCTGTACATCAGCATTGACATTTGTATTGTCCTTGTCTCTTTGTAATGCTGGGATATTTCCACTGGCTAGAAGGCAAGAATTTTTATTGAAATTAAGTAAACCTTTTTTCCCCATATCAAGTAACCTGACTGACTAATCAAATTAGCAGCCTTTACTATTTTTAACAAACAGGAATAAAACAAATATATGCATTTTTTACATTAGATTCCCTGTAAATTCATTTAGTTATTATTTGCTTTACTTGTAAATCATGACAAGATTAATGGTATGAGCATCAAGTTATAGGTTTAATTATACAGTAAAATATCTGAGAAACCCTGAATACAGATCACATGCTTTTGAATTTGGCTAGAGTTGCAAGGGCAGCCAGAGAAATACAGACATACTGTACACTGCCTAAATGGAACAGTCCAGGTCATTTTAATAAAGCATGTACATTCATTAACAGTCATTAGATTAACACCAGTATTACCTCACTAACTCACAGAAAAGTAGTCAGGGGCAATAATCCATGCAAATGTATAATTCTGCATGGTGGAAAAGCATGCAGTGCAGACAGACCATTTGAACAAGTAGACTGACTTGAATTGGTTAGTCCACAGATGTCAAGTAGACAGCACTGTGCATAACAAACAAATGCACTAATTAATATTTTACATCGAGAAATTACAAAAACAAAACAAATGCTAATAAAACAAATGCAAGATGTAGGGGAAAATAGTACATAAGTTAAAAAATTTGAAAAAGTTAAGGATATCAAGTGTGAAAATTAGACTGTTTCATTTTGAAGTCCATGGAATCTTTAGAAAGCTTTCAAGTGTCCCATTCTTTCTGTCTGGACGTGACAATTGCTCATGTTTCAATTTTTCTTCATTGCAGAAATCGACAGGGAACGAGACCTCTTTTGATACGGGAAAAACAGCCATGTAAATGTATGTTGGGCCTTGTGGTAAAGTTATTCAATTGTCTAACTTCTAGGGAATGATCAGTGATTTGAAAGTTAAGTTTCCCATTATTGTTCAATAATCTAACAAACACGCAAGATTTTCCAACAAAAGATGATTGGATAGTAGCATGAGTACAATTATGCACAATATATTGCTTATTTAGTGTTTTTTAAATGTTTTTAAACATTTTTACTTATCATTAATTATTAATAATTACTTTTGCAATTGATTCTAATTGCGAAATCACAAAACGCACAGAAATGTTGCGTAAGAACTTTTCCACGTTCAAATCGCGATGTATAAAACCTACACTTGGCGTAAAGCCACGCACTTTTCCACGGTACCTCATGCCTTGTCGTACGCAAGTTCTCCGCTCGGTTTTGCAGACTGGCGGCACCCAGCGTCAAAGCAATGGTACTGTTCTTGTGATTACTCATTATTTTCATGACGCGGCTTTATAAATACACAGAAACTAACCGCATATTGTTTATTAGTGTAATGCATCTGATTGTAATTAACTCGTAACAAAATAATGGTCCAGGGAACAGCCATAGTATTCCAAATGCCATAACTGCTTTAGCGTTGTTACTCTCACTTCTTCTTCTTCTTTCAGCTCCTCCCGTTAGGAGTTGCCACAGCGGATCATCTTTTTCCATATTTCTCTCACTGCACCACTCGGAGTATTTAAATCACTGTATCTGAGTAGGAATCACAGCAGCAGCTGATCGGAAAGAGAATTATCGGTATACGGCATTAAGGACACGCTGTCTCAGCCACGGCAAAACGTTTCAAAGCCTTTCCTGTACGGACCTCGCGGTTCAAAACAGTTTAATCCCAAGAACTTTAAATGCAGCCAATCAAGTGCTCCTTGTAGAACTGTTTGTACTTATAAGTACAATCACCCCACTGTAAACTTGCACTATAGTTATAATATCGCACAACCTGAGCCACTTTATAAAGCGTGTATTTACATATGATGACGATATCATTTTTAAGGTGAAATGCAGCAAAATATGTTTGTTAAATTATACAGATAAAACTTTAACTTCATTTAAATAATCTATATTCTTCACTGGGAGTGTCTTTAAGGACAGACTAATTAAACATGTACTACGAAGATATTTCAATGTTCTTTAAACGTTTTGAAGAATCGGCGCTAAGCTTACAGATGGCTTAACGTCTATTACAGAGCTGATTGTATGGCGATCGGTTACTTGGGGAAAGAAAAGCACTGACTGCAGTGACGGCTACGCCAATATATATTGAATATAAAACAGAAAGATAAAACAACAACACAGCTAAAAACGCAGCGACAAATTTCGGCAAAAGTTAAATGCTTGTGTCATGAGCACAAACGTTCTTTAACTCCTATCATCATGAAAATGACATCACGTATACATCTCAGTATTTTAGTTATTCAGAGAGCTGTAATACCACGAATGTAATGGACTCTGTGTCCAGTTGGAGGAAGAGAGCCGGTTTAAGAAGCAAGTAGTGATTCACACACATAGTGCAAATAGAAGATCAAATACAAAACAAAGCATTTAACGTGCTACTTTAATTACGATGTGATTTGAGAAACTGGTTAATTAAACAATTTTAAGATGAATTTTATGATGTTCTACTTTAATGACAAAATAAACTACGAGATTGAAGTGGACATTTCGTGCTTTTTCCCCACTGTGTGGCTTTTTTCTCTGTACCCTAATAAACTTTCATATGACACTCAGACAGTGGGCTTACAACTCGGCTTTCCACGGCGACTTTGATATGTGACTTCTTTTTTATTTCCGGCACTGTGCGATTTTGTGGATGTGAGCTTTCATGTTTCTCCAACACGCTATGCCACTCGATCAACTTCCTTTTGTTGATTATACCACGGCTTATTTGAACAAATAGTATGTTTTTCCTTTGCCTCCACTTGGTATTTGCTGAAATTCTTATATTTTCCCCGTGCTTTTCCCATTGTCTTTTCACAGAAGGCTGCGCTTAAGGGCGATTTATATTGATTTGCATATTCAAATAGGCGTAATTCTGTGAGGATTTGGGGCGTTACATAATGCGCGTGCACGAGCGTTAGTTTTCATGCTGATCGGGATTTATGTAGCAGAACGACGTGGAAGTTGGAGTACGCACAGATTCCTGCATCTGGATTTTTCTGTGCGTAAGCACATTTCGGCTTTTGTGCTTACGCCATGTTATAGTGCGAGTTCTACGCACGGCGTTATACATGAGGCCCCAGGATTGTGGAAACTTCATTCACTTTCCTAATTTGTTTTTGGTAGATATGATTACAGTTAAAAAGGTCCTGTTCTATTTAACTGAAGGTGTAGTATTACTTAAACTTTACTATTCATTAATACTGATGTAAAGATGAAGACGTAATTTAGCATTTCTCAAAGCTGAAATGACTATATGTAAAACAGACCTTTAAGTTGCATTTTATTAATACACAGCACAATGAAGATTAATCACAAAGCTGTTTATTTCATGTTTAAAAGTGCACTACTGCTTTGAAATTGAAATGTTGAACACATTTACAAGTGGTGGGCTGCACAAATGAATCGGCTGGAAACAACGCACAACTGAAAAGAACATGCAACACTTAAACAACAGAGCAAATTAGGTTAGACAAAGTAAGGGTTAAGTAAAGAATCAACAAGGAACAGAAACTGAAGTGTCCCTTAATACATAGTGACACTGGTGTTACAATGTGGTGACTAAATAATCTAGTCAAGGCAGGGTTTGCTCACGTTGGTATCAGCAATACTACAACTACACCTACTTAAAGAGAATTAACTAGCAGGAAGTCATTTTGTACAGACTGGCATTCAACTTTGATTACTGATGAAGAAACAAAAAGATAACAGAAAAAAACAAACTTATTAGAAATATGATATACTGTATATGTATACAAACAAAAAATGATGGGAACAAAATGGCCAAGTTTAAAAAAAAAAAATAAGTGTACAAATGTGCATATACTTTATAAGAACATCTATTTCAAAATTTCCTTTGAGTAACGTGTACCATATGGCACATTGGCCACTTTAAATGCACAAATCAAAAGCATAAATCAGAAATAATCAGTGTGTCAAAATGCATTGCCTTAGGTAACGTTAAAAATTTACAATACTGTAAGTAAAATGCTTGTCTGCATAACATAAGATATGTGGAGTTTACTTAAAAATCCATTGCTTTCCAGCTAAGGGCCAGAAAACCAATGGAAAAAATGTCATAGATAGACAGATGCTTTATTAATCCCAAGAGGAAATTCACAAAATGACATTTATTAAATTATTTTTTTTTAGTTTTTCTAGAGTATGAAATGAAGTGGTGATATTAAGTATTATTAAGTGCACTAATACAGTTTTAAACACAAATTCTATGACATCATTTAAAAGCTGTGTGCTATCAAATCAGTTACAGATGTTTTTATTGACTAGACATTTTAAATAATTAGAAATCTGAATAATGGTTATTTTAAATACAATGGAAAACTTCAAATAAAGTTAATGAAATAAAAAAAATAAACAAAAAAATGTGTGGAAGATTCACTCACTAAGATCATCAGTGGAATCTTCCATACCTTTCCCACCACAACACATAATGAAAGGCGTTCTCCGCTCGACCACTGCTCGACACTGCACACATTTCTTCATCAGGCTAGCACAATCTGCAAGGGCAAAAACAATTTTTTGGAATAATATTCATACATTATCGTAAATGCCTTCCTCTAAGTAAACTGTATAAATAATGTGAGTATAGCTGACCATAAGGCTGTATTTTCTTTTGTCACCATGTATGCTGTCTTGTGGTTTTTTGGGTAATATATTTTAAAGAAAGTCTTTCTTGTGTGCATTTTAAACCTTTAAGAACTTTAAAGGTTTGAAATATATTTTATAGCATACATTTTTTCTAATGCCCATTTTATCAGCTAACACTAGTTTATACTTAACAGCCTGCTCAATGAATGTCTGAAACATGGAGATTTCCTCCCCACTTTTCGTCTTGAGATTTGAGGCAGCTTTACACATTGTGGTCTAAATTAACATTAGAATCCATGAAGCCTATGAAAAAAGTTGTAGTCCTGGGCCACCTTAAATTCCATCTCACTTTCTCATCAGCATCTTTAATTTGCAAATGTTTCAGTTGGCACAAGCAGCAAGCAACCTGCTATACCATCCCCACCACCAACTCAGTTGAAGTTCTCCCAGTTCAAGGCTGTTTATTTGGGTGTGAGGTTCCAAAAGTTATACAGGGTAAATAATATATCGTTATTTAGAATACATAAATTTCATGTGTTCCATGTCTAAAACAATCTGGATAAATGTAGGATGACAGGAAATGATAGGCAAAAAATGTTGAACACATAACTAAACTTTTTTCATATTATAATGACGAGAAAATGTTGAGGTGAAGAGTATACTGTATGAAGACTAAAGTTCAAATGTCAAATAAATATTTTATATTTTATATATAACAAAACAAGTGTGCCTTTATTTAAGAATATAACCAAAGAAAAATAAATTATTCAATTTACATGTTACTGTCAATATGTAAAAAGTCCATTTATCATTCGAATGGGTGGGTTACAGGTAAAAACGGCTGCCTCTAAATCAAGAAGTTGTAGGTTCGATCCCAGGTCTTTTCGTTTTAAGTAGTGAGCTGATATTATTACTATTATATAATAAAAACATACATTTGATTCGAATCTGAAACACTCGTTTTAAATTTTTGCTACATGTAAAAGTTATTCTGTCAGTCATATTCATGTGATACAATGTACTTGACTCTCCCTTGCTGAGTTGATTGGCATTTTTCTCCATTCTTTTCACAATAGCAGCGATGACCACAGTTGGTTCTGTGGTTGATGCCTTAGCAGAACTATTTGTTGTACCGGCAAAGATACAAAGATATGGTGACTGCTATCAGACTATAATGCAGTATTTGCATGTTGACAACAAAGACACCCATGCAGAACATGTGAAAAATGACACATTTGTATGTGCAATGCTACTCCTTATTTAGGATAAGATCCCAGTCATCCCACGGGAGAAAGACTTTCCAAAACTATAGTCATAAAGCCGATTGTGTACAAAGGTAGAACTGTAACAACAGACATGTCGCTTTCGCTGGCTAATAAACTGCTGCATTGCAACACAACTCTGCTTGACAACATAATGGAAACTTCCACCTTCAACTTCAGTATGCGTGCAATTCTCCAAGCTAGTATTTAGATCTGGCAGTGCCATGCTGACAGTGTATGCAGGCAAAAGGAAGAAGTCTGTCTGCATTCGCAGTACCATACACCATATCGTGTAGACCGGGCAAGATCAAAAACAAATGTGTGTGGGCATGCATGAGACAGAGACAGATTTCATATCATTCAAGTGGATACTGGAATATAAAATAAACACTTTTGCAAAAGTATAACAAAACAAGTGTGCTTTTATTCAAGAATAAAACTGAATAAAAAAAAGTAACAACAAGATACCAAAAAGATTCACCAACATTTGTGTGTCTGTTTATATACCTTATGCGATATCTTTTACAAGTAGCAAAATTTTACATTGGCTGTTACAGACTCAAAGCAAAGGTATGTTTTTATTATATAATAGTAATAATAACCACAGCTCACTACTCATAATGGTAAATGCAGGGAAAACCTGGAATCAAACCCACAACCTCTTGATTTAGAAGCAGCTGCTCTTACCTTTACACCAGCTATGCAATTGACATTTGGGTTTCAGTTTTTACATATTGACAGCAACATGCAAATTGAATAATGTATTTTTGTTTGGTTATATTCTTAAATAAAGGCACACTTGTTTTGTTATACCTTTTGTGAAAGTGTTTGTTTTTATATTTGGACTCCTGTCTTCACACATTATACATTTCACATCGACATTTTGTCATAATTATAACATGAAAAAAGTTTCTGTTTTAGTTTTAGCATTTCCTGTCAACATACATTTACCCAGATCGCTGTATGCACAGAACGCACATGAAATGTATGTAATCCACATAATGTTATATTATTTACCCTATACAACTCAAGGTACTTCACACCCAGATAAACAGACTTGAGCTCGGAGAATTTTGCATCTCACTTCAGCAGTGTCGGTGAGGGATGTGAAAGCAGGCTGCTTGTGCTGACTGACACAATTACAAAACAAAGACACTAATGGAGAGGTGTGTGAAGGAATTTAAGGTAGCTTTTAAGGTATTTTTCATAGGCTTCAGGGATTCTAGTGTTAGGCAAACTTTTGACAGAAACATATTTGGCATGTTCTCAAAGGAGCAGATGCAAATAAAAACAAATTCTAAAAATGACTGTAAAAAATAAAAAATAAAATAAAAAATGTAAATACTAATAAGGAAGGGTACAGAAATGTCATACTTTTTCAAAGTGCCCATTTCCGCATGCGGTACTTAAAGCAGGTGTCTTTTTGTTCATTCATGCAGCACTGTGATGCACCTTATTTATTCCCAGGATACGCAAAAATCCATTTTAACAGAATACAATTCTGATGTGCTCCCCATCATACAAAATGAGCACTAGGCACAGAAAAAAAATAAATAAATAAAACTCTCCTTGCATTGCACTGACAAATAAAGCATATTGCATTAAATATGTTACTGCAGCCAGGCCAGCCCATGGCATATTTGATGCATGTATCTATGGAAAATGACTTGGGGCAAGGGTGATTTATGAGGCTGCCTATGACACACAAGCATTTTGACAATAAAATGTCAAGATGTGATTTAAATCCCAAACACCCCCCCACCCCAACTTCATTCTTGGGGGCTAGTAAATGGGACATTACTCTTACAAGGCTGCTGGAGCTACACAATCACTGTTGCTTGCATTTCTTGCACGCTGCTGGCCGTTCACTACAATGTATTAGGCCATTACAGAAAAGGAGGATTTTTTTCAGGACCATGAGGAAACTGATTACTTTTTTTTTTTTTTTTTACAGAGTACTTTACTTAGCCAAAGCCTGAATCTGCTGCACAAGTTTTATTGATTTACATTAGTTTTGCTTTCACCACATTTGTGCAGGTGACAGGTGGCCTTGGGCCAGGTAGGTAATCTTTCATATATGCATTTGAAGCAGTTTTGCAATTGTCAGCCCTTGATCACTCTGAAAAGGCGAGTTAACGATGACTCATCTCAAGGCTCCATCAGCAGTTCGAGAAGCTTGACACTTTCTTTTTTTCTTCGTAGCTCTAGGCTTTCAGCGTTTTATAACAATTTTTATAACTGGGAAAAAAAGTCCACAAATTGAATAAATCCAACTCAGCGCAACAAGGGGCCAGAGCAGCAGGAGCCTGCCGTAGGAAGGACACAAGTACATGCCGGGAACCACACTCGCCAATTTCAAAACTGCAGTTAAACTAACATGTATGTCTTGTGAAGTGGAAGGAAATACAGACTAGAAAAAAGCATTCTGACATAGCGAAAACATGTTAACTCCATAAAGGATATGGACCAGGGATAGGACTCAGTATGATGCATCCGTGAGGAAGAAGGGCTAACCATTGTGCCATCATACCATCCACTGTACATGATAATCATTTTTATTTATTTTTTTACTATCAGTACAAGTACTACCACCATCACATCAACACACAAGATAACAATGATCTGCTGTAATCTTCAGAGATCTGAAAACACCACTGTGTTGAAGTTTGCTGTCAAATGTGCTAGGTAAAACAAATAGTCGACCTTACCTGGTCAATTAACACCTCCTCCATTGCCAAGATGGCACAGCAGCATCTCCACTTCCTTTGGCAGCTGAAGAAGGCAATCCTACCTGCTCCTCATTCTCACCACATTATACTGGGACACTATCTAACAAGAGCATTCTGACCAGCTGCATCACTGTCTGGTTAGGGAACAGCAGAGTCTCTGACTGCAAGGTCCTACAATGGATGCTGCACACAGCAGAAAACATCACTGGGACCTCTCTTCCCTCCACTAAAGACATCTTTATAAAGCACTAGCAAAATACCCGCGCTTCGCAGCGGTGAAATACCCGTGGATTAAATAAAACCTACACAATAACTATAAAAATCGTAATAAATGAACAATGAAACAGCGGAGAACCCGTGGATTAAATAAAAAGGCTGCTTCGTTGGCGAAGACAGGAAAAAGGACTTTCTTATATATCGTTCGTTTATAAAACAGTGCAGCAGCTCTGAGAAAGCTGCTTCCTTCGCAAAGTAAGGAAACGACTGAAGAGACGGCAAGGCAGCTGAAGCGCTGCATTATGGGATCTGTAGTTTATTGTGTTACCAGTGCTTCATATCCCCGGGCCATTAATAACAATAATACAGTATATAAAATGATCTCGCGGGCGGATATAATTACGCCGGGCGGATGTGGCCTGGGCCTTGACTTTGACACATATGGAGTAAATAGAACTTGAAAAGATATATTTTTTCAAATGTGATCGCAATTCAGATAGAGTTGGCGCAGACTACAGCCTGCATCCTCAATAAGTCATCCTCCCCTCGCTCTTACTTTTTTACCTTTCATCTAATGAATACACTGAGTATGGCTTTACCAAAACAATCATTGATGGCGAATAAAGTATCCATTATTCAAGTATGTAGAGCGGGATATATATATACATATATATATACCCGTGTATCGCAGCGGAGAAGTAGTGTGTTAAAAAGCTACAAAAGAAAAGGGAACATTTTAAAAATAACGTAACATGACTGTCGATATACAGTATTTGTTTTGTGAGTGTTACTGAGTGTTGCTGTCATCAAGGATTTGATTATCATTATTTCTTTCAATCAGGTTCGTATTTGTAGGATGTGTTGTGTTCAAGTTACATTCCGTGTTTGTCAATCGTTCTAAAGATGACAGGTTTCATTCATCGATTCGTTTCTTACTGCATCAATAAACAGCTCGTCTTCTTCTTTATCTGAGACCTGACACACTGCATGCACGGGTTTTTTTACACTGTCTTCCTTTAGCGGGACATTGACTTTTTCCAACGTGTGCTTTGTTTCCGCAGTATCTGGATTTATGAATATGCTTGTAAGTATCAGACGCTTCATATTTTTGCTGCCTTTTCAATTGTGTAATTCGGTTTTGTTCAGCTCTTTGGAACTGTTGCTTTATATCTGTGCACTGCGCCAGTTCACGTGAGCGCTCGGTGTACATGCATCGAAGGTTCCCAGCTGTGCTGGTGCCATCTCGTGCTATGTCCATGGCTGTATTTAATGTTACCTTAGTCCTGGCACTTAAAACTTTCTCTCGCAGTTTCGCTGAGTTTGTACCAAACACCACCCTGACCATCTCATCTTCCTCTGCATAAGGACAGTCCTTCACCCGTGAATATTTACCCGTGGCAGTTTGCTATTGGATTGCCGCTGACGGACGGCCTTATATGGGCAGGCACTAAATTCCAAACGCCAGCGGCAGCCTGTCTATGAACTTAATTTAAAGTGTAGGTTTACATCGTGCTTTGTTTCCGAAGTAGCAGAACTCATGAATATGGTTGTATATGTCACTCGCTCGCTTCTTATTGTTTCGCTGCCTTCTCAATTATATAATGCATGTTTTCTTCAGCGCTTTTTGGGCCTCTTCCTGGTTTTCTACGTACTGCGTGATTACGTTGGAGGCGTGATGATGTCACACGAAACTCCGCCCCCACGGCGTTGAAGCTCATCTCCATTACAGTAAATGGAAAAACAGCTTCCAGTTATGACCATTATGCGTAGAATTTCGATATAAAACCTGCCCAACTTTTGTAAGTAAGCTGTAAGGAATGAGCCTGCCAAATTTCAGCCTTCCACCCACACGGGAAGTTGGAGAATTAGTGATGAGTCAGTGAGTGAGTGAGTGAGTGAGTGAGGGCTTTGCCTTTTATTAGTATAGATTGTATCTGCAAAGCCTATAGCAGTGGTCTCTTTGTTCCACTTCCATCTGGCTGCTGACTGCTTCTACCCTTTGGCTGTCCAGACTGAACTCTGTGCTGCTCCCCCACCCAAATCAGATCTGCACCTAGTAGCTTATTTATATACAGTACATTTGTTACACCTGCTACCACCATTGTTTTTATTAATAAGTTATTATTTATTAATATATATTTCAAATTACCACTCTTTATTCACTTACCTATTTATTTATTTATTTATTTATAATACAGACTATTTCTTGTTCTGTGTTTATGTATATGTTGCCCCTCAATACAACACAATTTATTTTTGTATAGCCCAAAATCACACAAGAAGTGCTGCAATGGACTTTAACAGGCCCTGCCTCTTGACAGCCCCCCAGCCTTGACTCTCTAAGAAGACAAAGAAAAACTCCCCAAAAAAAAACGCTTGTAGGGAAAAAAAAATGAAAGAAACCTTGGGAAGGGCAGTTCAAAAAGAGACCCCTTTCCAGGTAGGTTGGGCGTGCAGTGGGTGTCAAAAAGAAGGGGGCCAATACAATACAATGCACAGAACAAAACAAATCCTCAACACAGTATAAAAATAAGAATTTTACAAGTACGGAGCAGAATTTAACAGTAGATGATATCACATAATATGATTTGGATTTCTTTAATGTCCTGGGGAACATTACTTCGTGCCACTGTACACTGCAATACAATGTATGGATGGTGAAGCAATAAAGTGATTTTGATTACAAAATGACTTGGTGGTGGAGCAAAGATATATAAATTTACTTTAAATGTCCATTCATCTCAAGCAATGCACCATTAGTAAACAGTCTGCATGTTTTCCCTTTGTCCATGAAAGTTATCCCCATTTACTTCTGTTTCTTCCTAAATCCTATGCATTTTAAGCAGAGGAGGACTATTGTCTGGCCCTGCACAAATGAGAATGGATTATTTATGTATGACATGAACCCCTTAATAGACTTGAATCTCATCCAGAACTGTTTCCTGCAAGAGACATTTGGCTTCCTGAAACTATGTTTCAAAAAGTCAATTTTGAAAATTAAATGAACGTGACAGTCATATCACAAGCCGCAGACTAAACCAGAGAGTATTTAAAGTACTAATTGATAACCATACCCTAATTACCAGAAAACATGCTCTGGTTAATGTTGTGTGCATCTGACAGTTAAAGAAATGATCATGTGACATGTCTTGACCAGAACGAATTTATAAAAAAGGTTTTAATATTAAAAATTAATATTTTGAAACAAGTCCACCTGCAGCTTAATTACCAGCACAGTCTGTAGGTACTCATAGGTTAGCAAACAACTTCACCCAAGAAATGCAACTTGGCAAAATGTACCACCTGGTTAACCAAATCAAAAGGGGTAAGACAAGAACAGAGTAGTCGTACTAATTTTGGGTAGTATGACGATAATTTATATTACTGCACAATTATTGGTTATAAATGTTACATACCATTAAACAGATGAGACGTAAAAAGCCTTCAGATTCTGTTTAAGTTTAATGGACAAGAAAAAGAACATACTTTACCAAAAGCGCAAAAGCATTAAATATTGTACGGATTGAATAATCCAAACCAATCTAGCACAGACAAATTAATAACAAGATAAAGTCAAGTGGAGACAATATGTCAAGCTGGTAGTATGAGCCCTTAATTATTTTGATACTGAAAATAAAGGTAGATTCCACTTATGAGCATACATATTCACATAACTCAGTAAATAATATACACACTTAACAGCTATGTATTTCATAACTACCTTGCTTTTCTTTTAAAGCCCAACACACTAGGTCATATCAAGACAGAAGTCAAAGTCATTATTCACTTACTCTCACAGGCACACATGTGGCCACAAGGCTGAAAGAGCACCGCTGCCTTCTTGTCCGAACATACCACACATTCTTCAATCTGTGGGAAGAAAATGCCAATGCAGGCTGGCTTTAATGAAATGAAAAGAATTCATGGCACCCATTTGACCTTCGGAAGAATGTACATTCCTTAATATGTTTTTAAGTCAAATAATATGAAAACAGTTCTGGCTAAATGTAACTAAGCTGGAAAAACATGCAACGCTGTCTTAAAGTGACATTAACTGCTGTTTACAAAAACAGTTAAATACCTTTTCACATTGACTTAACTGCCTTCACGTTGAAATTTAGTTTACATTGTTATAACAAAAAGAAGAATATGCAAATATGCTTTGCAAATATACAAATAAAAAGTTAATTATTAGTATAAAGAATTATAATTCTTAACAATGCAACCGATTTTCTTTAATGAAGCATAGGTTAACAGACTCTTTTTTTAAAAGTATGACAGAAAAACATTTTTGTATGAGTAGAGCTGACTGCACTTTAACAAACAGTGAATGATTGCTTCATTCGTCTTTCTAAGCCTTTTTCCAGGCTCTCGATGATATGGAGCACAGCACCTTCAGAGACACGGAGTCTTTATGTCAGTCCATCACACTCACACCTACACACTCCCATATCCAGGCCAAGCTGAGCTGCTAATTAACCTAACATGTGCATCTATAGTAAGAAAGCAAATCTGAGTATTCAAAGGCAAATTAGGCAGATACAGGATGCAATCTTTTGACCAAGACAGGACATGAGACAATGTTCCTGGAACTGTGAAGCTACAGATTAAACACTATTTGGTGAAGTTACGCTAAAAGGGAATTTTAAAGAAGCAAAATATTTATTTCTATGTATGATTATTTGTATCCCAAAGTCAAGGGTTTCTCCATAAGCATTCAACACACGTTGGGGTCAATCACTGCACTAATGACAAAGACTCACAATGTATACCCACATCATCAAAGGCAGATGTCCTCTCATCACTTTTTTTACAATTTGAATCCAGAATCGAGCCATGCCCCTTTCTGGGGGCAAAATGTTTAAGGAAGACTACTCCCTGAGCATGGACATCTATCAGCTGACACTTAAGTCTGACAAATCTACTTGTCTCAATACTGCTCTACAAACTCTTAAAAAAATCACTGAAGACTTTACAGCTAAGTAGTGACATCACTTTAATCAGAATGTGCTAGGGATAAGACGACATTCTGGTCATTTCTTGGGGGTGAAAGGAGTTAACATAGATAAGCTCTGAAAGTATTCTGTGCATTTATTCTACGCTGAATTTGGATCATATGCTAATCTGAAAAATAGTTTTCCCACTGTGCCTTATATATGGCATGGACCGAGTGAGGGAAACTCAAAACAACAATATTAATATTAATCTTAACACAACACCACAAGGGTGCTAAAACTGCCACTATATGTTTGTGTGTGTATACCAGTATGTAACAAGACGTACAGGATCCATTCAAAGTAATAACTCCATATACTTCTTTGTAACACGCATACCAAAAGAAAAGGCAAAAACGAAGACAATTTTCACTGAGGACACAATTTGAAAAAGAAAAGAAACTGTCATGCCAAATATGACAAAATTAAAAAATAATTAAAAAGGCATTCATGTAAGTTGATTCTAAGCAAAGTGTGGTCATCTTATTAGTTCATATTTAACATTGTAGAAAGTGCATATTGCAATCTGGGATGGTACTACAAGCAGGTATCACACCAATGCAAATCCGCACTATATCGTGAGAAAGAACATTTTGATCCTAATTAAGTTTTTACAATACTGTCCTATGTGCAATAAAAGCTACTGGTTGTTTTAGACTAACATTAGATTTTACAGACAGTAAAATTCTTCTCAACTAAAACATTGGTCTCGCTTATGAAAAACTTCAACACTTTAAACTACTTTTTCCACTGATACAAATACAAAATTAAACTTGATACTGCAGGGTTACTGCCTGCCTTCTGTATGGTGCCAAAAAAAAAAAAAAGGTTCTGGCACCCTCCTCAAGCCTGTATAGGAGAATGAAGAATCAGTAAAGAGATGGAAAATTATAAATTCAAAAATCTATCCATGCAAATGTAACATATCTTCTTGTGTTTACATATTTGCATATTGTACAAAAAATAATTTTCAAATGATTATAGTTAAAAAAGTGGAAATGTAACAAAACATGCATCATAATACGTCATAAAAATTCACCATAATATTTTCCATCAATGTCATGATCCTACAGTGCACAAATCCCAATGCAGCCTGAATGATCTGAAAACAATTACCTTTGTCCTGGACTGAACTTGGTCTTTACAAATAAGACATTTTTTGACCCTTGGAGAGCACAGAGAGCAGGTGGCGATGTGTCCACAGGGACCAAAAAGAGTGTCTCTCTTCATATCTGAGCAAACCATGCATTCTTCCAGAGTCTCTGAATCATTGCTGATTAAAGACGGACTGCGAGAGCCCACCTGTCCACTGGTAAAACAGAAAGAGAAACTGTGAAACACAAATTTACTTGTGCAAATCCGATCTGCTATGGACCACACAGTAAATATCAACTCTGACAATGCTAAAAGATTAATACAAACTATTCGTGTTAAAGCTCTGCCATTGATTCAGACCCACTTTTTGCTGTTGGTCTTGAGTCACAGGTGCGATTTCAAATATTATTTTCTTTGTTAGGTAATTTTTGGTTTAACCTCAAAATGTAAAATGCATAATAAATGACGGCAGATCATCTATTACATCTGGTCAGTTAGGAGTAATAAAAGGATGAACACATTAATGCATATTTTAATAATCTTTCGAGTGATTTCATGAGGACTACTTCTGCAGATTTCATTGAAATCAGTATCTACACTGTGCCTCACAAAAGTAATCAGACCTTCAACCAATTCAGCAATTTTAACTAAACAACTCTGAAGTTCTGCCTTCTGTGATATTGTTAATTGCAGGTATATACTTACTCTAAAATATCAATAGTCTTTATTGCTGCAAACAAAAAACACATGTAAATAAATCTATGTAGATTTATTAACCAGTAATGTCAGAGCACTGGTCTGAATACTTTTGTAAGGCACTATATATGTAGGTGTAAAATGCACATACTGAGCTTAGAAAACACTTGCATGCCATACTGTACCAATGTGATCACCATCTTTTAATTTATTTCTTTGCCAAATGAAAGGAAAATGTATATATTCTGACAGATTAGAGGTTAAAGGTGTTTAGAATTTGAAGTATTACCTGTAGGATCAAAAACTTAAAATATGCTTTCAGAATCAAATAATAAAATTAAATTGGAAATAAAACTGAAAATGCAAATATGGTTTTAACTTTAAAAAGATAAAACACCGCTATACTCTTGGGACTCTCTGGCATAATTACCAAAGAATAGTGAAGGTGAGGGAAGTATTTACATTGAATTGATAAACAGCAGAATAAAGGCTTTACAATCGAACCAGACTTCTGTTATATACAGTAATTTGGGTGGGGCAGGGTTCTTCAATAATTACACTAAAAACCCAGAGAAAGCCGGGTTTTATCTGTTAAAAATTAACAACCAGCAGAGCATGTATGCCATTGGGTTTACTCTGATATTTAAAAAAATGTTCACATGTATTTCAGTAAAACACAAATATCTTTAGAGATCAACAAGTTAGATATGATATTGATTACAGGGGAAATAAGTAAACAGACAATAATTTGGCAAACTGTGACATTCTTCTATATTAAAAAATATATTAAAATATATAACTGTATTTTACTCCAGCTGTCATCAAAGAATGAATGTAGCCATTGTAATGTGAAAATAGACTTTATAAAATAAAGCTGAAAATATGTTTGAACACACCAATAATTTAATATACAGTAGCTTTAGCATCATTAGAAAACAGCTTGGTATTTAAAGCACGTGCACTCTTGTAGTAACTGCATACATATGACATTTATGGAACAGACTGAGTGCCATGTGCATACACAGCAATTTGCAGTAAATTTGGAAAACAATGACTAATGCTACTTTGGACATTCCATGTAAACATTATTTTTAATCTCTTATTTTCATGTAGAACGAGACATATCAGATCATAATGTTAACCTGTTCTGACCAACTGCAAACGATGTGAAAAATATCGATGGAAAAAGAAAAAAACATTCTCACTCAACTCATTTTGCATAATCGACTGTTATCCAGTTGTATGATCGAAACATGCACAATGCATGTAATTGTTTGCTAAAATATTATTAATACTTGCTTCCAGAAAACTCAGAGTATAAGACAAACAAGTTAGGAGCATTTCCATAAAACCGTATGTTTCAATTGAGGACAGGATTCTTGACCAATGAATCAGGGGGAGAGGCGGGTATTTGAGAAGTTTGTTTTTTTCCATGGACGTTTATTACTTTGTTGCTGTCACCACTACATTCCATCCATCCATCCATTTTCCAACCCGCTGAATCCTAACTACAGGGTCTGCTGGAGCCAATCCCAGCCAACACAGGGCACAAGGCAGGAACCAATCCTGGGCAGGGTGCCAAACCACCGCAGCCACTACATTCCATTTGATCAAACTATTGTCTCTCGTTCTGCATAAAACCATGTGATTAAGCATTTTTTTCCTCCACCACTGCAAACTACAAGGGGTAAGTGCTATATAAAAATATATATAATTTCTGGGTGGAGTATTCCTTTAAGAGGCTGCATTATGGATATCTGTAGCCAGCACACTGTGCTACATGCCAAAAGATGGTGGATAATATCTGAAGCACAATGCTCAGCAATCAGTGCCTGGTGACAGAAGTCTGCAAATGTAAAAGCTTATTCTCAGATACTCTAATACTAGCGATCCATTTAATTGTCGGTTAATAGCAATACACTATATGGCTTGCATAAAAGCACTAATAACTCTAGAATAAAAATTTAAGGTGTGTGTAAAAGAGTTTTTGTGGTGGAAGAACCCACTCTGTTTTTGGCAAACTCATATAAACATATAATTATCACGTGTCTTGTGAGCAATGGACAAATATTCATACTCACAAATTTTTATTATGTAGGAGTCTTCTGAATTATTAAAACAGAATGAATGCAGCAGAAGACATGATAACAAAAGGTTCGGTACATGCAGGCCATGATAAACCAACAGCAATACAGATATTAAAGAAATAAGAATAATTACAGTGCACGATCAGCCTCACACATCAGAGAGTTTTTGCTTTGATTAGAGTTTGTGCAATTTTCATTTAAAGATGGTTTCTGCTTTAGTCTTCTCCCTGCATGTCTCACAAATACACTTATGTAGCAGGCTGACTACCTTTGTTCACTACTTATCCCTCTCCCCATTTTTAATCCTAACTAGTTATTGGAAAGTGGGGAAATAGGCACTGGTCTTCAGGAAAGCTGCAAAAGGGAAGGAGATAAGAGAGGTGCTTGTTTTGTGTCAATTAAAATTGCTTCAAACATGGGAAATGCATTCTACAAGTAAAATATGTATAATCATAGCTATTTCATTTTAGTTCCTGCTTATCTAAAAAAACATTCCTCTTAAAACAATTAAGCACATTATTATAGTCATCAAGTGAATGCACTCTAAATAAGCCAAGCTTTAGTAGATGTCAGAATATCGGTATAAGACATCAGCCTAGCATTTTATCTATAGTGGTAAGTGAAAATGTACTGCCCATAAATGGGCACCCTTAGCAATTCAAAAAACTCTAATTGCTCAGAGCATGCCCTTAGCTTATAACCTAGCTGGCGCTGCGAAGTAGCATCCTGGGTAGTACTGGTTTCTCATAATTTTGACGCCCTGGGTTTGAACCCCAGCCTAGTCAGTTTCTTTGTGGAATTTTCACATTCCCTATATATAGACATATCGTTTCTCAAGGTATTCCTGTTTCATGCCACATCCAAAATGAAACAGTTGATTAGTAACTTTAAACAAGGCCACTCTGGAAGTGCAAGTGAGTATGGCCAGCAGTGGAATGTCAGAAAGCCCAGGGCTGCACTCTGCTGCTTCCCTCATTCTGTCATCACGTGTTCCTCCTGAGTGAATGCGCACTTTAATGGACAGGCAACTTGTCTAGCTTAATTTTTTTTCCTGTCTTGTGTCTGATACTGAAAAAATATGTTCCTGATCCTTGTGACCCTGCTTCTGAAAAAGCATATTTTGAAAATGAATAACGGTTGAATGATTTAAATTCAAAATAAGCAAAGCAAAAGTTTGAAAGTTTTTCCAAAAATAACTAGAAAATTATTTTTACTTGCTTAGTTACTTAAACAGTACACTGACCTGGATTTTTCTTTGTGACATTTGGCAAGAGCCTTGCAAAGACTGGGATCTGGGCAAAGATCAAGTGGAGATTGACCCTTTTTGTTCCTGATGGTAAGATCTGCTCCATTTGCTGCAAGGAAACAGGCAATAGAGGCAGCACTTTTCTTTTCTGCACCTTGTGTTCCTAAACCCATGATTAACTGTTGAAGAACAAAAACAAACAACAGAGAACATCAAGTACAAAAAACAAAAAGCTACAAGTATCATCCGATTGAATTCCTGATTAAATAACTGGAGTAATTTGGGAAGACAGAAATAGAAGCCACTCAAAACATATCCACAGCTTGTAACACAACTCCATCAACTACATAGCTGGATCACTGCATGTTTAAAAGTTATAAGCAAAAAGGAAGTCAACATTAGTATTAGGTTTCTCTATGACTGGCTGAAATCAAATATGATTCAAGTTTTCCTTAAGTGACGGGCAAAGAGGCTAATAGGAAAGAATAACATTTATCAATGTGAAGAGTCAACTTGAAAAATTAAAAGAGAACTAAAAAGAGGAGAGCTGCTGAGCAAAAGCGTTTTTAACATCTTGTCTACTATTGAAAAGTGAAAAGGCAAAGAATCTTCCAAAATCATTCTGAACTGATCGCCCAAAATTAGTTAAAAGACAGGGCAATGAAAACCACACACCCAAGCACACAAAAAGAAAAGGATTTTGTATAACAGATGACAGAATTTTGTAAATATAAGGCAGTTTCTCAACACTCTGATACCTTGGCAATTCAACTTTAAAAACTCACAAAGTGACAACATAATGCCTTTTCAATGTATTCAAGGTTGTGACTTGTTCAAACAATGTTGCCTTGACCTTCTATAAAATTCTAACTATAAATCCTGCTCAAAACACACTCTGTTGCCCAGAGATAATTATTACCACGCACTGGATGTTGAATTTAAAGTAGGGCGTGAACAAGTGTGCATCTGCAAAATGTAAAATAACTAAAACTGAAATACTATTAGACACAAGACGTTCTGGCTGTTTAAGTCTCGTCAGGTCTGTCTTTAAATGATGCACTGGGTTATACTTGTACTGTAGTGCACAATGTGTTAAGACATGGAGACAAACACAAAATATACCACATGAAACAAACAGATAGTCCTGATTGAGCTAAAAGATAATTTTCACTTAAGTGTTTCAAGACTGGCATGTAATACTGCATCATCTGAGATAAATCTACTCAGAGAGGTAGAAACTGATGGACAAAATTTAAAACTGAAGGCAGGGTAAGGATTTATGACATATACAATTTGAAAATAAGAGGAAACAATTTGGTTCATTTTAACTTCAACTTACAGTGTTTTTTGAGGGCTCCCAGAGACTATCCACTTTGCCAACATCTTGCATATCCTGCAGCTGACGGAGCTGGGAAAGGGTGTGATGTCTCAAGGCTTCATGAAGAGGTGTGTCGCCATCTTTGTCCTGGATATCTAACTTAGCTTCAGCACGGACCAGCAGCTTTAAACAAATCAAAAAAAAAAAAAAAGAAAAAATTTGCTCATCTTCTTTTTTTAATGGATTCTATGTAGTCTTTCATTTAGTGGTTATATATACACTAAGGTGGGGGATTTTCCGTACCCTCTTCACCCATCCTATTCATCTCCCCCATAACACCCCAACCCCACTCCTTAGACACTCAAGTCAACAACATGCAATAACACCCATTCTGCAGACTCTACGAAACAAAACTACAGTTTTTGACGCAATCAGGACATCACAGGGTAACCACCACCTTTACTACTTCGATGTGACTGAGACTTCACGGGGGGACCACCAACCTTAAACAAAACCACCCTCTCACTTATTGCTTTGATGCGATTGGGACTTAATGAGAGGGCCAAACTGTAACAGGATGGCACAATGGCATAGTACAACAGGCGAGGCTGGAGTTAGACACGGGGGTTTTGGAGTTACCTGTTATTTGCTTTGGAACTATTTTGATACTGAGGTCTGAAAGATGGTATCAATACTGAATTCAAAATTTTAGTACCAATACAAAACTAATATACACATTTAGCATTAACATCATTTTCTTTACTAAATACCAATATTTAATACCAACTGTTTCTGAAAGTCAAAACTGTGAAAGAAATGAAAACCTCAACTTAAGATCACGTCAGCAGGTATGTGCGAACAGTAACAATATTATGGGGCTATGATCTATCATGAGGGGAAACAGTGGACAAAGGAACACAGAATAGGGAACCATAACAAGAACTCTGGGGACACATGCTTGTACTTGCTCTTCTACTAGGTGCATGAAGAGTAATAGATCTAAAGTTCAGAATAAGCCAACAAAGAAATACTATTATTTTAATATCCGATAAAAATATGAAATTCTGTTTTCTGGAAATAAACAATGGATTTGTTAATAGATTGAACATGTTAAACTGTACGCCAATTGGAGAAAGACAAACTACCCATAAAGTGGCTCTTTTAGTGCACAATTGGAGCTACTAATGTAAACTCTGAAGGAAAATCATTTGCCTGCCAAACAAGTGGCGTAACTTAAATGAAAACCAGACCCCATATAACAAAGTGTAAATTTAACAGATGCTTTTCTTTTTCAGCTCCATTAGATGGAGCTGTTTCAGTACTACCAACAACATTTGATTTTCTTCCACGGATACCATATGAACTACTCTAGCATAGTATCACACTAATTTGCTGGCCCCAAACCAATCGGCAATATCCACAGGGTGTCTGTTTAAAAATAAAGAACATACTCTGACAATCTGAGTATGCTGGCGCTCCACTGCAAGATGCAGAGCAGTCTGCTGGTTAACATTTTGGATGTCCAAATTGGCACTACCCTGAAAAAAAAGATTAAAAAAAAGGTTGTTAAATGAATAAAAGATTGTAGTAAATTAATACATGCATTTTCTTCTCAGATTGCAATAAATGATCAAAACACAAAATTACAAAATAATGCAGGTGATTTCTCGTGGCATCTTTAGTGTTTTGTATCACCAATCAAACTTCATCAAAACCTTATTAACAGGATAACCTTTGAGACTAGCAACAAGAGAGCAATTTTATAATTTTAAAGAGCTACTAAAGATTTCAGCCATTTAATTAGGTGGCAATTAACTGAATAGTGCTCCCTCACTATAACTATGATCATTTACAGGTAAAGAGCAACAGACTAATGTAACCAGCTGAGGCTCAAACTAATGAGATGAAACTTACCATGCACTATGCTTCAAAACCAAATTTTAAAAAGCAGCATTTCAGTAGGTTGATGTGGACTGATAAGCACACTTAATCACATGTTGATGCCACACTGGCAGGTCTTTCACTCTGTGTACGTAAATCGATGGAACTAACATACTGTAAACCAATAGTAAATCTGAGAAGTACATGGGAAAAATACCTGATGGACAAGGAGCTCTGCTACTTCTACATGATTGTTGAGTGCAGCTAAGTGCAAGGCAGTGTATCCATCATCTTTCTTTTCATCCACAATCCAGGGTCTGGGCAGCTTGGACAGAAGAACTCTCATTGCACTGTTACAGAAGCAAGCACAGTAAGACGACAATGAAACTCGGGAATTTCAAATTTTGCTGTTCCTCACATACAGTATATGTTAAGGTTATCAATACAGATTAGCACCATATAGTGTTACAGTATTTTTATGAACTACTGAAGTAGAAGATGAAGTGCATGTATTAAAAGCAGTGTGCCTCCTCTGGTATACACACAACTTGTGTCAAGCATTAGCACTTTCCTGTAACAATCACCTGGAATCCCAACAATTTTCGGGTACTCGTATTTGTGGGTATCCAGGAAGAAACACCAGAAGTTAGTTGGCAGCAGGTGCTGACATTGCACTTTACTAATGGTCACTAGGCAGCCACGGCTTTTAACCTTTACACTCAGAGAATGGCAAGGGCTAAAAATATTCAGTCGTAGAAATAGGGACTGCAGCCAAAAACAGTCCAGCCAAGATGCTACAGTTGGCAAATGGAATTTAAAAAAGAAATGAGCAAAAAGCACATATAATTCACCAACAAATTAAAAAAGTCATGTCTTATACTGTACAGTTTTTTTTAAATGGCTAAGATTTGTTTTACTTTTTTCCCATCAGTTGCACTTTTATGTTAGTTTTCAAAGATTGTCAACCATTAGGTTTGAGAATAATGTTATTTATATTGAAAAATATTAAATTGCATTTACACCATTTTACACCAAAATTTTCTACAATTTTATAATTAAGCAAGCACATGAATGGCAAAACATTATACTACTTATTTCCCTTTTGTTTACATATGTATAGGCCCACTTTGGTTTGTTCTTGTACAAGTCAAATGACACAAACAAACTAACCTAGAAATGTGTGAATCCTTTCTACAATACGAACACAATTTACAAGTATAGTACTATAGTGCAAATACTGTGTTTACTAGGGGGAATCATACAGGTAGACAGGCAAAGACTGAATTATGGCAGCCCAACACCTTAGTCACTTGGATAACATGATCTTAAAACTGCATGGCCAACATTATAGACTCCTTAAAATTAAATTAGCTTAATAGTGAGCAAGTCATTTATAATTATCGTCTTCTTCTTTCGGCTGTTCCCGTTAGGGGTTACCACTGTGGATCATCTTATTCCATATCTTTCTGTCCTCTGCCTCTTGTTCTGTTACACCCATTACCTGCATGTCCTCACCCACCACATCCATAAACCCTCTTTTCTTCTTCCCTGGCAGCTCTATCTTTAGCATTATTCCCCCAATATACCCAGCATCTCTCCTCTGCACATGTCCAAATCAACATAATCTCGCCTCTCTGACTTTGTCTCCCATCTGTCCAACTTGAGCTGACCCTCTAATGTCCTCATTTCTAATCCTATCCATCCTAGTCACACCCAGTGCAAATCTTAGCATCTTTAACTCTGCCACCTCCAGCTCTATCTCCTGTTTTTATGATCAGTGCCACCATCTTCAACCCATATAACATAGCTGGTCTCACTACCATCCTGTAGACCTTCCCTTTCACTCTTGCATTTATAGCTATAATCTTTTGCATTTCTCAAAATATTTAATTCAGTTACATTATCATTGTGATTAAAATTCTAGAAAGGTTTACTGAAATGACCTTATTAGCCTGCTAAAACTGCTTGTGATGGAGAATGATGTTAGCAGAACTATCGTAAATAAAATGAAGTGACAGGCAGCAGAATGGGGCACCAGCCGGTAAAATAATGGCTTGAAAGGTAGACGATTCATTGATTATGGGAGACACTGGAGAAACCTGGAAATGGATGGTTAGGTGTTAGCTAGAAAAAAAATCTTTAGCCTTTATTTAACAGGAGATATGAGAAAAAAAAATGCATATAAAGCATTTGCATGGAATGATGAACAACTCATGACTGGATTACAAATAAATAATATTATACCAAAAGGCTACATGAATAACATTATTCTACTCATTCATAAAATATATATACAGTATGCTAAAAGTTGTTTGTGCAAGCTGTTAAAATGAAAAATAAAAATAATATAATTAAAAAGTTTTGAATACACTGTATACCTAGAGGGGAAAAAAGTGAACTTTTCAGGGCATTTTATTTTTCACCTTAAAGGAATACTCCACCCAAAAATAATGAATATATTTATTTGTTACTCTACCGCATGTCATTTGCATGACTCAAACTGGACTGTCAGGTAGCAGCACTAACTATCATGGGGCCTGGTGTTTGCTGATCAGCCAACTGCAAAAATCATTTCCTACATACCAGCTTATTCTTTCCACAACTGGATTCTAGGCTTTTCAGGTGTGGCAGAAAAGTAATGAGACTGGCAACACTGCAAGCGATCTGGCAACGCTGCGCTGTTGTCCTTGATAGAGCACGTGTATCAGTACCCTCCCATAGCTCAGTGTGAGTTTCAACTTCTTCCGTTAACTACGTGATTTTTGTGACTGCTATTAGCAAAGTTGTGTTTTTGGTTGTGCGTCACGCAAAATGGAACAGCGGAATTTGGAGCAACGTTGTGCCATTAAACGGCAAGTGTGACATTTGAAAAGTTAAAACAGGCCTATGGGGAACATTCTTTATCCTGAGCTCAAGTTTTTCGCTGGCACAAATCATTTTTGGAAGACAGAAAACACGTTGAAGATGAACACCGTTCAGGGAGGACTTCAACTTCGAAAACCAATGAAAACATCGAACGTGTGAACACTCTTGTGAGATCAGACCGTCGTTTAACATTAAGAATGTTGAGTGAACAATTAAATTTGAACAGATTTACCGTTCATCAAATTTTGACTGAACATTTGCACATGCGAAAGGTCTGTGCCAAAATGGTGCCGAAAAACTGCCCTCTCCATAACAGAATTTTTGACCTCAAAAGGCATTCCTGTGGTTCCCCAGCCCCCTTATTCACCTGACCTCAGTCCGTGTGACTTTTTCCCTTTTCCTAAACTGAAAAATGTCCTCAAAGGACGTCATTTCAGGACTTTAGAAAACATCCAAAAGAGTGTAACGGACATGCTGAAGACCATACTGGCTGAAGACTTCCAGCGCTGCTACCAACAGTGGGAACAACGTCTCCATCGGTGTGTAGCTGCCCAAGGGAACTACTTTGAAGGGGATAACATTGATGTTTGAAAAAAATAAAAACTTTGGTAAATAAAAAATCAGTCTTCATTACTTTTCTACCACACCTCGTATCGTCCTAATGGGGTCTTTTCTGAAGAAGTATAAGGAGCACACATAGACTTTTTTGGTGGCTCTCTCAAATTTTGTGCAATTCTCTTTTAATGCCACATGTACAGTGAAGAGGCATCCCTCATATTGACTTTTTTTAATTACCGTGGCCTCCTTTAAGGGAGCAAATGGTACACTGCATGGTCTCGACTTGAATAAGCACAAACTGGGAGGGCAAACACATGATTTAAAAAAGGGTAATGAGATCACTTCAGGGCAAACTGGTCCATTCCTCCAACTGAAAACAGTTCTGCAGCAACCCACACAGCATGAGAACAATTTTAGATATTGTAAGAACAACAGGGGAAAATGTGCTTAAGCTGCGGGTTTTACAAGTTAAATTACTGAGGGGAGCTTATTCATTATTTTGCACAACATCTAGTGGGGTCTGTGCCCCCTGGTACTTAATGCAAAACTGCCACTGCCTGCATTATGCTACATGAGCAATCAGATTGAGGTCTGTAAACGCTCCAATATTGTTTTCTGTTGTTCATCATTGGCTCCCATTAATGCCCATCATGTAAGGAAATGTGTTACCTCCAATCTCTATGAAAACATAACATTACAATTTGTTCTTGGCCTTTACTAAAAAAACAGCATGGCATTAAGTTAACAGGTAAAATAAATTAATTTTGTTTCTTTAAAGGGCATACAAAACAAAACACATTCCATAATGAGTGAGGATAGTCTGTTCAAACACAGGCAGTGCTCCACCTTTTTTTTTAAAGAGTCTATTTGAGATATCTGTACTCATTAGTCAGCGTGACATTGACTGAAGCTAGCCAGCATATCAGATAACATAGGGAATGCAAACTTCAAGCAATTTATAAATGTAGTACAGGCAGTTTTACCCTTCCTTCCTAAACCTTTATATTGTATATCAGCACACTAAACAAGAAGGTATTTTAACTCAAAACAGTCAATTTAAAAACAGTAACCTGTCTATAATTTCTTTATAAGAGTGATTTTACAGTTCACGTCTACTTAAACACCTGATATAAACAATAAATGAAAGGTTCTACCTCCTAATAGTCACAGGAGACGTGCTAGACAGTTCACTCACTCTGAATCTTTAGACTATACTGGTAAAAAGTTAACTTGATCTTATTTTCTTTAAGGACAGAAACAGAAAAATCAATCTGTTCTTTGCATTATCTTGGATTAGCATATTTTATATAGGGTAGTAAATATACTGTCTCACAATGGAATAATCCAAACATAACAATGCAGTTCAAAAACAAGGCTGCACTGCCAATGTTCTCAGTAAAGACAATATACTTTAGATTACTGTTTTGTAGTTCAAATTGGATTTCTTTAACAATAGAGACTGAAAAGCAACTGAATTACAATAACCTAATACAAGCGTTGTGTGATATAAAGGTATTTAATCAGAAAATTACTGTTTTTTTTATACACTCAGATATAATAAAGCCAATTCTATTTACAATTCTATTGTATAAGTCTATTGCACCTACCAAACAAATCAAATGCCACCTAAGTAAAGGCCCAAACAAGATGTATTCACATTCACAATATTGCCTGCTTGTCTGTGCGGACAGTTGATAAGATAAAACATTAAAAAAAAAGCTGACATCTGCTTTATAACTAAGCAGTAATGCATGTGTGCGCCAAGTGAACCTGCTATCCAAAAGGCAGACTAACACAAGAATATGCAGAGGCTTGCATTCTTCTAACATCTCTTTACTTTTACCAGGTGGGATACAGCAGAAGCCTCGTTTATCAAATACAAAGCAGTACAAATCTTTATACACTTCATATCCTCACAACCGTCCTTGTAAAGTATTACATACATTCATCACTATCATCATTTATGTGAAAAGCTGTATAAATCTGTTCCCACCTCTGAATGTACTTACATACATTTCACAGTCAAACTTCAACGGAATAGCAATCTATTACACATTATAAGGAATGGAGTTTGTGGAGCCCTCTGGAGTGTGGTTGGCACATGCCTGTTATGTGCTATGGGCACCCTGATCTTACCATCTTAACAGTCCCATTTGGCAAATTTATGTACATATGTATGTTACTGAAGTGGCAGGATTGTGAAGTGCACAAAGAAGCTCTTCCTTGTACCTCCAACCAATTTGCAACATTTTGTATATTTTTATATAAAAAATTTTAACATCGCAATAGTATAACATACAGTTCAATTATATGAATGACAGCATCAACTGCTATATTACCAAAAATGTGTACTAAAAAAGACCACCAATTTCACACTTGAAATGTTACTAATAGCTCATTGTCACTAATGATATTTCTCCTGTTTATCTGAATCACTTCAGGTTGTCTTGTATATTCCCCAAACTGTGTTTTAGGGAATATTATAAATTAGTTTTTATTTTTGATTTTTTTTAAAGAGAAGGACAACTTTCTGAATACTCACATGCAGAGAAACCTAAGGTACAAATCTTGGCCCACTAAATCTATCCTCATTGACATCCCCTAAAACAAATCAGCTCGGGACTATAATTGTCCTAGAGCTCAACATGCAGCATACTGCTAAGACATGGCAAGTGGATGACTTTTTTTTACATATTTAAGTTAAAGCAATCATTTGGAAAGAGATTTTTAAAAAAATGCTAAAAAAATACAGGACAAAATATAAAAAAAACATGTCAGGTGTCAGCATAGATGCTGGTAAGCTTATACATTACTTTAAAAGGAGTGAATCTCATTTTAAACAATAAATATTCGTATTGTCCGGGTTACATCCCAGTGGAGACACCTGCATGAACATTTTACGACACAATTTAGGTTTAGATGAAATCATCAGTGTCACCTCCTGATGATGAACTATCTAAATGCTACTTCTTCAATTGTACCATATAAATATAACACCATGTCACGTCACATGAGGGGTTTCGAAGGAGCGACCACGTCTCCGTCTCCTTGGGGTGCGTAGCGCTGGCAGGGGAGGGGGAAAGGGGTGGGGAGCGAAGCCAGGAGGGGGCAAAGCCTACTAGTAGATCTCAGAATAATGTGCCAACGCCACCACAAATGACTCAGGAACTGCTGGGAAGCAGTGATAAAAACTGATGACTGCAAATTTACCAAGTGTGTGCGTGCGTGTGTGTGCATGCGTGTCTCTCTATTCATGGATGGTTCCTGCCCAACACCTGGTGCTGCCAGGAAAGGCACTAAATTTTAAAAACATGAAATGGGTTTGATGATAATTGGGTGGGTACATGCATTTTTTATTGTTTCAAATGGTGATGAGTGTATTGTAAGCATGATCACCTTCACATATAATTAGCACAATAAAGTATGTCTCAGTTTGTATGATATTTTTAACAAACACCAAATTTAAACATAAAAGAATTTTCTAAGAAAGGCTTCGTTTTTAGTGTTTAATTAGATTAATTGCAGCCATTTTGTGGAGCTGATTTTACAATCACTATGAATACATTAAAGAAAATGGACAGGAGGTGTGCAAGGAAGCAGCAGGCCGATTGGCCTCCTAAACCTGGCAGCTCTCAAGACCAGAAGAAAAGATAGCTCTCTAAATTAAAGGACAAGAATTGTCAACATGATTAATCAAATTCAAATCAGATGATTAAAAATCTGAACAGATGCACCCCATACCAGCATGTAACATGATTCTACTGCATTTGCAAGCAAAAAGGAGTATATTCATTTGTTTAACCAAAATACTGACATTTTGTTATTTTATAAATATATAATATAAACAGTTATTAATGATAAAACTAACTTGTTTGTCAGAATTTTATATTTTTTCTAAATTATTTTTTTTGAGGTAAATTAAGTTCTGCTTTTGAAATAAACAACCACTTTTTAGCTAAACATAGCTACACTAAATCAGTTTGAAGTGTAAGTTGAAAAGCTTTTATTATGAAATTAACTCATAGCATTAGAAGAGTTTGATGGCTTTCTGGACATAATGTGAATACAACTCAGCAATGTCATCCTCTGTAGTGACTTCATAAACCTCAACTAATATTACTAAATGAAAAAGCAAATCAAGGACCTAGCAGATACTCAGGAGTCACCTCAAACAAGACCCATAAGGATAAGTCCACACTCCAGTCTCAAACTATTGCAAAACTTACCATGTACTGTTAAGAGTGAACACTTAAAGTAAAAACTGCATATCTATATTAATGTATTCTTCTATTGTGCTGTTCACAGAGTACAAAGCTCAAAGAACTTACATATATTAATGAGAATAATACACTAACAGTAAAGTACAAAAAATCTGAAACATTTGCATATATAAAGACACATATACAGTGGAACCTCGGTTCACAAACGTCTTGGGACACGTACAACTCGGGTTACGACCAAAAAGATGGCCAAACTTTTGCCTTGGTTCATGACCACATACTTGGTATACGAACAACCAGTTTCCCTTTGGCTTTGTGCGCGCTGATGATTTCTGCACGTGTTGTATTGTTCTGGGTCAGACGCGCATGCATGATTTCGCTGTGAACTCTTTGTGCTCTATTTCATTTCCCTTCAGGATCATACATGCCGATTACTGTATTTAAGCATGTGTTGAGCCGCTCTCTGTTCATTGTTCTCAGTCAGACGTGCGTGCTTTATCTGTGATCTCTTTTTGCTCTACAGTATTTAGTGTGCTTTTGCAGTTAACTATGGCTTCTAAGAAAAAGAAGAGTGGTGAGAAGAAAGTTTTGCAGAAAATTTAAATCGAAATAAAGAAAGAAATTATTGAAAACTATTGAGCGTAGCATTCGTGTTACTGATCTTGCCATCGAGTACAAGAAGTCAAAACCTACGATTTTTACTATTCTAAAGCAGAAAGAATCTATTAAAGCAGCTGATGTTGCAAAAGGAGTCACATCGTTAACCAGGCATTGACCTGAGTGCTGGAAGAGGTGGAAAAACTGTTTACGAGTTTACCAATTTGAGAACCCTCGTGCTTTCAAGCAGCACAATGTAAACAAAGCCACACTGCCAGTGATGTGGAGGGCAAACACGAAGGATTGGGTCACAAGGACTTTGTTTTTGGAATGGCTGCATGAGGCTTTCGCTCCCACCAGCTAAACAGCTACAAACACCAGAAACCCAAGAAATCACACAAGAGAAAACTTCCTGAAGGAAAACATCCCTACATCGTGGAGCCAGACTCTCCCTCAAAACTGTAACCTCCTCTCCACCCAGTTCCTCCTCACTTCATGCCAGAACTCGACTCATGCAAGGTTAGTTTTCTTGGTGGTTTATGATTAGTTTTTGTATTACTGATTTTTCAAATGTTCATTTTTCGGTTCGTAGCGTGAATTGTTGCGGTGTTACTTTTCACTTTTTTCAAATGTTCATTTTTTTTTCCCCTGTGCTTAAAACTCATTAAAAAAAGTGTTTATACAGTGACCGGTTGCAAGGCTATAGCGCGAACTCCTGTAATGTTATTTTCTTGGTTGCTTGCGGTTGATTTTTACATAAAGTTCGGATTTGTTCAAATGTTCCTTCCCACTCCCCCAACAGTGCTTGAAACACATTAAAATGATGTGTTTATACAGCGATCGGCTTGCAAGGCTATAGCACGAACTGCTGCATGTTACAGAGAGGGAAAGAGAGCGTGTGCTGCTGAGAGAGAGAGAGAGAGAGAGAGAGAGAGAGAGCCTGTGCGTGCAGCTGAGCAGGGAGCCTGGGTGTTTTGTGTCAGTGTTATTCAATGTTTTTACATTAGTTTACTATTACACTGTGCATTCTATGGTGTAATTAACTATATTTGTGCTTAATCTTTAAAAAAATATATATTTACATACAGCTTGCACGGTCTGGAACGGATTAATTGCATTTACATACAATCCTATGGGTGAAATTGATTCGGTTAACGACCAGAGGTTTGGAACGAATTATGGTCGTGAACCGAGGTTACACTGTATTAAAGGAAACAAATGGAAAAGGGTTAAGCATAAATAAAGATATGGTAGTATTAATCGCTGTTAACAATGACTTCACAGGAACAGAGAATTTAAAGTAAAAAGCAGACATGAATCAGTTAAACATTTGGGCCTCTTTCATCTTTGACATTCTACAGTACAGTATCTCTGAAGTCCAATCTTAGAGGAAATAGGAATGGCTGGTGTTGTGTCAGTAACTGTTTAAACACTGCATAAGAAACAGTAACAGAAAGAAGGTGGAATTACCGAATATGTCGAAAAGCCTTGGTATTAGAAAATATTTTGCCCATCAAGCAATAGCATTCAATGAAATCTACTTTCATTACCAAAGCAAAACTGTCCTCCGCCTCCCCAACTGCTTTCATTGCTGCCTTTTAATTGTAAGAACCTTCTTAGGGCTCATTTATACTTCATGGCAAACAGTAATAGATCACCACACAGAACACATTAAATATATGAACTCTGCAAATTTAGAATCTTTAGATTTCATGATGAAATGCATTAAAGTATGTTTGTTACATTTTACAGATAAATTGTTAATTTTGCTTAAATAATGAATACTGTTAATAATTACACACATGGGGGTGACACGGTGGCGGAGTGGTAGCACTGCTGTCTCGCAGGAAGTCACACCGCTAGTATTCCCTGCTTGGAGTTTCCATGTTTTCCTACTGGGTTTCCACACTGTGCTCCGGTTTCCTTCTAAAGATATACAGATTTGTGGTTATGGTGCAGCTAAAATGACTCCAGTGTATGTGTGTGCTTGTATTCACCTTGCGATGAGCTGAGGCCCCATCCAGGGATTGTTTCTGCCTCGTGCCCAATGCTTGCTGGAATGGACACATCCCTGGATTGATGGATTTAATCATTAAACATTCTTTTCAGAGATATTGCGGTAAGGTGTCATCAGAATTTACTGGGTGTTCCAGGTAATTCACAAAACAGAGAAGCCGAACCTGTTCTCACCATGATATCTCGCGCTGCCACCTGCTGGATTCCTCCAGATGTACGTAAAGTATGTGCGCAAGTATAAACAGTTAAACGCATGTGTAGCAGGAGCGTCCGCTGCAGCATGTGTCGCATTGTGTGAAGTATAAACCTGGCCTTTATAGTGGTAAACAGTTTATCAAGTTGAGCTCACTGAATTAGACACAAACTTCACTAGCAGGTGTAAAGTAGGATTGGATATTCGATATCTACAAACAGACCTAGATACCATATTTATTTGTATTGAGATTAAAGCCACAAGCAAGTAAGTCCTCCACAGCTAAGCTCTGTTCAGGGCAGGAATGTCTAATTCCATACATACTGTGATCTTCAAATATATGTATTTAAAATATAGGAATTGCCTTGCTGGGATTTTTGTTAAAAATTTGCAAGGTCAATTTTAGAACAATTTTATGCAGACCAAAACTGATGCAATAAGGCCAATAGCCAGTGCCATTTAAACACAGACCACATTTCCCAACAAGTAAAAACTCTCATATAGCAAACACTCTTGTTGTCTGTGCAAAAAAAACAAAACAAAGAAGCCCTATATATAGCAGCAACAGATCTGAAAGACAACTAATCAGCTCCTTCTCTGGGTTACTGCTTTTACACCTCAGATATTTTTCTGTTATGCTAGTGGTAACATGTCCCATGACACATTTAATGTGCATTAGTACTTCAGTCCAGCTTGTCTAAAAAAGAACCTTGCAGGGTTCAATCCAAACTACCCAATCGAATACACACTAATTGGCAAAACTTTTACCTGGTAAGTTATGCACTGGACAACCCCATCATTCAGAAGACAGAATAATCCTCTAAAGCTTCATCTGGACCAGTCTTTTCTCATGCTTATCGTTGACATGGTAGACACAGTATATTCAGTGGGCTGGCACCCTGCCCAGGGCCCTGTGTTGGCTGGGATTGCCTCCAGCAGACCCCTGTGACCATGTAGTTAGGTTATAGCGGGTTGGATAATGGATGGATAGATGGATGGATGGAGGTACAGTATATTAGCTCATACATTTTTAAGATTAATAGATGAAAAATAACTGAAAATGAACCTTCAGTAGATAATAGATAAAAAAAAAACATATTAGTGTGGACCACAGAAAACTACAAGACACAGCACACAAACTCTGACCTCCAGAAAAACTATTTTTACATTCAACAACGAAGGCAAGTATCCAGATTTTTTGGAACCATGGCATCAAAATCATATTAAAAATGACAATTTTATCCAACTATTAATTAAATGAGGATTAAGGGAAACATAACACCACAGCAAAAATGTTCTTGTAGTGGTGTTCAAGATGGGCTGGCTGAAATTCAGCCAGTTGTAATTTAAACTGCATCTGCTCTTCCAGACAACTGTGCTGTGGAACCTGATGATCAGTAAATGAAATACTGCAAACAGCAGCAGTCAGTGAGAAGGGGTGACACAACATCCTGCATGGTAAGCAAAACAGATTGCAGGCGACCGGCTCAATGCCAGCTACCACCTTCACCACCTCCCCCCTCCCCCCCCATACACCCCACCCTTCTCCACTATCCTTTTTTTTTTTTTAGACTGTTAGCCACAACAAATTAACACTGTCAAAAAAAAAAAAAAACATTTTTTGGTTTAAAAGATCATTTGCTCATCAGTAGTCACATTATGAAAAAGTACTGCTGAGCACCAACAACTTTGTAAAGCACTCTGTTGTGTTTTATACAGGGAGTGAAAACAAAAGCATTACAAGAAACTAACAGTAAATCACCACTTTGAAAACTGAACAACATGCATCTCAGTGTGGACTGGCCTGTAGATATGATGGGAATCTAAAGGATGAGGAGAAAGATCCATGAAAATTTAACAGTGCCAGGATAGATGAAAAAGGTTCCAAATTCCATAAAAAAAATAAGCTATAAAGTTTTAAAAACTAGCAGCAATTACAATGTATTCACAATTATTACGCAAATCACTATTCTGAACTTATTATTTCTATGCACATTTTCTAACTGAAAGGCATATAACCGTGAATGCTTACTGGACATATTAATTTTCAGATGATATGTAATTGTGTAATGAGGGAGCGTGTGGTTTAAAGTGATTAACACCTTATATTAATATATGCATTAGTTCATAGGCAGTTTCATCTACTGAGGTTTAATGTCTTCCTAACCAGCTTAGTGGTGTGTGCTGGAGCCTACCTCAGCTAGCACAGGTTGCAAGGCAGGAACAAACTTTGGACAGAGCGCCAGTCCATCACAGGGTGAACACTCGCACACACACACACACACACACACATCCCAACCACACACTAAGGCCAATTTAGTATCACCAATCCACTTAACTTTAATGTCTTCGGAAAGTGGGAGGAAACTGGGGCACTCAGAAGAAAGCCATGCAGACACAGGGAGAACATGCAACCTCCAGGCAGGGAGACCTGGGATACGAACCCTGGTCTCCTTACTGCAAGGCAGCAGCACCACCACTGTGCCACCGAGCCTCCCTGAGGTAAAATGGACCACAAAAAAAAAAAAAAAAAGAAGACACTAAAAAAAAAGTCAAAAAATTGTGAAAGATGAAGTATTCTGTAAACTGCTAAACTATTGAGGTATGGCCGCCAAAAAAATGAAACATTTTAAATGTGAATAGTCAACAAAAAATTAGTAGAGAAGAACAAGTACAAGTAACTGCAAAAGGCTTCAGAAGAATTACAAATGAAGCAACCAGGAACCCATTAGCATCCAGTACCACTTTTTTCCAGAATTGCAACCTACTTGGTGTGTTCAGAAGTACAAAGTGCTCAGAGACATGGCTAAGGTAAAGAAGGCTGAAACACAACCACCACTGAATAAAACTCAAATACTGAAGCATCAAGACTGGGCTAAGAAATACCTGAAGGCTGATTTTTTAAATGTTTTATGGACAGATAAAATGAGAGTGGCTCTTGATGCACCAGAGAGGAGACCTTGTGGCCGGACCACTAATGGACAGAGGGCACCTGTTTGAGTCAGACACCAGGAAGGTGGGGAAGGGTACTGGTGTGGGCTGCAATCATTAAGGATGAGCTAGTTGGACATTTTTGGGTTGAAAATGGACTGAAAATGAGCTCCAAAACCCATGGTCAGTTTCTAGATGATGCTTTCTTTAAGCCGTGGTACAGGAAGAAATCTGCAGCATTCAAGAAGGCCATGATCTTTATGCACAATGGCCCATCGCATGAATCCAAATACTCCACAAATACTCCACTGCTTTGCTAGACAGTGAAGGCTTCAGAATGACAGAATAATGACCCGCCCCATTGCCCCCTCTCAAACGTACACATTTGGGAGGCTTTGGTTGTAGCTTCAGTGAAAATTCATTGTGAGCAAATCAAGAAACTGATAGATTATATGGAAAGGAGAATCGTGGCAGTTATTAAAATGTCATTTTCTTATTGCTATAAGTCATTGTATGTTACTTATTTGTTACACTTACAGTCAAACTTGAAAATAAACAAGTGACTGGCAAAAAATGATTTTTAATTTAGCTGCCTAATAAGTGCACACACTTATATTTTACCATAAGAAAGACAGAACTAACTTTTGCTTTGTAAAATATTTAGGTTTGATATAAAATAAAATTTTGGATGGACTAAATTAATCCTGAGGAATACCACATGTGCAGTAAATGTGCACACAGTGTATGGGCACAATTAAAATGTAAAAATGTAAAACACACAGTTAAAATACTACATTTTAAACGCAGCATACAATTTAATAATCTCAAAACAAACCATTACCTATCAATAATTACAGTCAGGTGTAAAGAGAAAGTCAAATTACACATTTGACGAAAAAAGAAATGAACACAACCTGTGCAGGGAATTTTTTAAACATGACATATTTCTAGACATTTCAATTCACAATTACTATATATGCTAAGTGTGGCATATTAGGAGAAAAATCCAGTCCAAACTGAATGCATAAATTACTACTGCATCAGAATACTGCATCAGAAATGCTAAATGATATCTACATGCAGAAGTAAGAACCACAAGCTGATAATGCACTTGAGTGTTGTGTTGCAAGTAATCAACACAAATCCTTTGTAAATCACAAAGGCAGTAACGAATAGAACTTTGGAGCTCTGCATCTAACCAACAGTTGTCAACAGTAACACTGGAATGTCTCCAAAAAAAAATTTAGACGTGAGCGTCAGTTGGCTTTATGCCCTAGGAACCAAGTTACCCAAACTATTCTGTAACATTTCAATAATTATTTACCGCTCTAATGCTGATCTTTCCAATAATAAAATAGGTCATCACAATAGCAACTGATGAGAAGAATTAATAATTAAATGCAGAATTGAGGTACTCGAGGGTTCCACTAGAGTGCCTCTTTCTCTTGCACGATTTGGCTCAAAAACTAATCAGCGTCGTCATCTCATAACAAGCTTAAGTTTTGAGTTTGGTATTTTTCCGTCCATCGAGGTCAAAAATTAAAGTGAGGTATCAGCATCAGCTGATTGGTCCTCTGCTGATCGTGGTGCTAAACATGTTCATGTAGTTGACGCGACTGCGGCAACGTTCGCCTGAAAGAACCGCCACTTACATGAAGAGGTACAAACCAGATGGCGTCTCAGTGCGATCGCCACTGCCACAACCAGAGTTGTAAATATCTGTGGATTCATCTATCTGTAATGAGAAGTACTTCTACTCCTTAACATTTTCAAGAACTTGCATTTGAATATCTTCTGCCAGATCGCTTATTCTTCTTTGAATTGTATTACTGGACAGAAGTATTGTTTCAAGCCTATCAGACTCTTTTACCAACCATTATTTGCACCATATCAACAGCTGTTTGTAAAAATCGGATTTTCAGCAATTGTACATAGTTTACTGGCTTTTGTAATGTGAAACTCGATAACTTGCTAGTGATGGTTTTTCCATTAGTGGTGGTTGCCAAACTAAAAATGGCTTGCTCCTTGTGGAGGTAGTTTAGTTTTCTTTCAAAAAATTCCATGGGCTTGTCTTTTTTGTCTGGTATGTCTGGTATTTAAATGTCAAATTGCTTTGACAACATACTATCTTTTGACAACCCTTCTCGACAAACTACATACTGGGGTTTACAGGAAATAACAGTAAAACCATATTTGAGATATTCATCGCTGTACAATCTATTTTTCTTTTTTTAATATCACTGCCAGACATAGAAAGTTCCAATGATCTTTTGATAAATGTATCCATCTTTAACAAAATGGGTATAGCTCATAGTTATCGTTGAGTATTCGATATTGTACTTGTCACTTACCAGCACAGCGCACAGCTTGGAAATGACACTTCATCACGTTTCACTGCTCATATAAATAAACGCAGATTGAAATTTCCAGAAGACTCCAGTGCCATCGAGCAACGATACAGCGATTAAAAATAATCAGCACGTGCTTTCTCTAGCGTGGTGGAAAGTCCAGGAAACAGGAAACACAAAGGCAAATTACCCTACTGTGTAAAAGATGGCACCAATGCTTCTATTATCTGATAACTATTTTACCACTGGTCAGCTGCTGTTTGCTTAAGATTAAGTACGGGGTGTGTATGTTGGGGTGGGACGGGGGGGTTGCAAACAAAATTCTCACCCAAAAGTGGGCCGTACCTTAAAAAATTTTGTGAACCACTGAAATAGGAGATTAAAACTTCCCATGTTTATGTGAAAAAAACAGTAAAAGAAATAATAAAACAAAGAGCTTAGGGGTCCATCACACGTATCAGCTGATGAGTTAAATGCTGGCCAGTCCCAGCCAGCTATGTTTACACCTGACGTAAGTAAAACTGCTATGCCATCAGACCGATGCAAAATTTTAAACTTTAGTCACTCATCATGCTAAAGAAATGTTTTTATACAGATTGAAGTCAAGAGTGTGATAGCTGGGGGGAAAAAAACTATGGTGCCCCCCTTTCCCTGGTGCCTTAAGCACCTGCTTATTTTGCTTTATGGTTAATCCTGGGCTGTTAGGATCCCAAAAGGTCACAGATGGCAAACAGGCTATGCAGACAATCCTTCATAGGGCTATGAATGTTAGTGAAGAAGCCACTGTCAAAGCTCTTCAGCCCGAACATTTTATGGCAAAAGATGATATTACAAATGTAAAGTACAAATCTTTTTGGAATATTATAATTCTTCAAAGTCTAAGCAGCAGAGACAACACTGTCAACCCTAAGTTGTGCCTCTACATTTGACCTGTAACAGGAATAATGGCAAACAACATCTTCCAGATAAACACAGAGCTATCACATGGAAACAGAGAGACTCTGAGCTTCAACATGAGAATACTGTGCTTATTGGAAAAGTTATTGGGGTTGGTATTGATGGGAAGTTAATGATCTTAAAAACAAAGGACTGCAATCATTAGCCTATATGACCCAAAGAGTAGCCACTTAGATAAGCAAGGCGATCCTTCGTATGTGTAGCATACATGCTTGTTCAGAACAAAAAAAGGATCCCGATACATTTTGTGTGAATACACATACAAGTTTTTGTTTGGATGTTTACAATTATTATACATTTATATAGTTTTTTTTTCTCTATACATAGATCAAACAGTAGTTTGGTTACATACAAATTTTAAACAAAGACACAGCCCTGAATTGGTTATACAAGAAAGTATTTTTTTATTTTTAAAATTACTTATGACTGCGAATTGTTAATGACAGGAGTGCTAAGAGTTCCGCTTCTCTGAATACACACACCGCACTGCAAATCAGGCAGCAGACAGAGTACCTTACATGAGCAGACTTCAATAAATAATAAGATCATTCAGTATACTACCACTTCAGACATTCTGCTGTGTGTCTGGAAAACTCAAAGGCAATGCACAAAGTAATTGGCTCTTATTGAATATTTTTCTATTCTTTTATACAGACGATTTAAACCATTTTACATATTATAAACTATTTATATTTGCTCATTTAATTGTGACAGTTTTTTATGTTTTGAGGTAATTAAGCTTATTTTTTATCAAGGTGCAATTTAGTTTATATGTTATAATAAGCATTTACTTGTACTAGTAGGTTTTAAATTTCATTCAGGCAGGGTAAAAGTATAAATTTTTGAAATACCTACAGACTTCTTACTTGCCTTCATAAAATGGGTCCCCTTGGAATAAAAATTGGTCCTAGGATGCTTCCCTCGAATTTCAGTCTAGATCAAACACTGAGGTTGCAATTTAAAGTTAGCTTAAAGGAACACTACCACATACATCGCATGTATTCTGACAGTAAGTAAACTACGCATGGCTACATGACAGTGGACTGACATTACAAGTAACAGGATCAGGACGGAGCCCTCCGAATCCCCCAATTTATTACATGCACATTGAAGACCAGCAATAAATTAATCAACTTATGAATTTGTGGAAAAGCTTTCCACCTGAAAGGCACCCTGGCAGAATGCTGCATTTGTTATCTTTTTCCCTTACTACTGTGCCTGTCAGGAGGCATTAAGGAGATAATTATAGTAATAATATATCGTACACAAATTGCCTTTTGGCTAAAGCCCAACACGAAATTTACATATGCTGCTTTCTTTTAAGCCATATACTTGGCTGAGGAGGTGTCTAACTTGGGAATTAACGAGTGGACTACATACTCATTAACTATAGAGCATGTTCTCGGAACCTTTATGGACTAGAAATCTCCTCCAAGGACAGAGATACCATTAAGGTATTCCAGTAAACACACACCAAATGCAAATTTATTTATTACTTGGATGAAATCAAGAACAAGAAAACCTCAGGAGGCATTTAAAGTGATTTGTTACAGCTTTCATTTTATAAAAACCTCTGTGCCAAACCTGTCTTTGGCCTTTTAACAGAGCAAATGCAAGGAACACAAGAAAGAAAGGAGAATGGCTTTTTATAATAGGCATCTAGACTGTTATTGTCATATGGTTCAGGTAAGCATGTAGTGATTCTCTTCCTCCCCTGTTAGTTTGCTAATTTTAAGGGTACGGAAATTAAAACATAACAACATATGCACATACATGTAATTGCACTTGACTTCCTGAGTGACTGAAATTGATTTTTTTTTCCCCAGTGCATACGGTAAGCAAACAATGAATGCTGGATTAGCTATAGAACCCCAAGTTAAGTGATGAATGTTAAAGGTAATAACATCTCGCCAAGGATTTTTTTTTTTAAATTTACTTTGAAACTCTTCTAACTTTAAGCCACATATATATCAAACCACATTACTCACCTCAAAAAAGAAATCTCTTTTATATTGGGAAAGTATTACTGACAGCATGACATCAATAGACATAAAATTTGAAGAAAAAACAGTTCATACAAAGAACAACACTTTATAAGAAAAAAAAATCCCTAGTTCAAACATCAATAATAATTTTTCATTTATCATCTTTGATTTAATTAAGTTAAAGTTCTGAGAGATTATTTGTTCATATTCATTCTATTAATGAAATGAAAGAAGGACAATCTACTGCAGATAAGAATGAAATATTTGAATTTTTTGGCTCATTCAGCTTAAAACAATGGACAAAAAAAATAATTGAAAGGGGTTGTCATACATAATTTTTAGAAAGGAGGAAGGCACCATTAAATGTTTATACTCCATATGAGGAGAAAAATAAAACTTTATTTTCTGTTAAATTAACAGGTCATCTAATTTGAAAAAAAAACATCTGAAGATATCCGATCCA
The DNA here is from genome assembly GCF_016835505.1 of Polypterus senegalus. NCBI lineage: Eukaryota > Metazoa > Chordata > Cladistia > Polypteriformes > Polypteridae > Polypterus > Polypterus senegalus. The sequence goes on along the minus strand of NC_053158.1, from coordinate 65,169,870 downwards.
AGTATTCATGTAATGTGAATATAATCCACTAGGTGGAGCTAAACATTTAGTTTTCAATATATTTCTCCTCCATCCACCACAAAAAGTCTCTCACCTAGCAGTTTCTCCCTATTGGTGGTATATGAAGATTAGAATAAAAACACAATGTAAATTTAAAAACTTTAAAATATTAAAAGAATGATCTTTTTTCCTTCTAACTTCTCATTATACTTCACAGATTACAAGTTGGTGTGTGCTCTCTGATGAACCAAGCTTGGAACCTGCCTTGCACCCAGTACTCACGAGAGAAGCTGCAGCCCCTGTCAGCCTGACTTGGACTAAACAAGCTCAATAATGGATGAATGAATGTTACAAAAGGGTCTTTTTTGCATTTTCTGTTATATATGGTCAACCAGTGTGCAGATTCTGAATTCAAATCTATAACACATTAAAGAAAAGCAATGCAAACCAAAACAAATGGCTTGCAAGAAAAATGTGGACATCTAAACTCCTGTGCCTTGTAGCTCAAAAAAAAAAAAAAAAAGATTACTTGACTAATAAAGTCAATGAAGACAGAAGTCATGTTAACTTGTTGGATTAACAGGAGTGTTAGCTAGGACAACTACACCGATTAGCCACTACATTAAAACCACCTGCCTAATATTGTGCAAGTTCCCCTTATGTTGCCAAAACAGCTCTGACCTGTCAAGGCATGGACTCCAAAAGACTTTTACAGGTGTCCTGTGGTATCTGGCACCAAGATGTCAGCAGCAAATCCTTTAAATTCTGTAAACTGAGACGTGGGACCTCCGTGGATCGGGATTGTTTTTCCAGTGCATCACACAGACACTCGACTGGATTGAGATCTGGGGAATTTGGAGGCCAATTGAACACCTGAAGAATTTCTGAAATGTGGCAGGGCACATTATCCAGCTGAAAAAGGCTACTAACATTAGGGAATACTGTTGCCAGTAAGGGCAGTACGTGGTCGGCAACAATCTTTTAAGTAGGTGGTAGATGTCAAAATAACATCTCCATGAATCCCAAGATCCAATGTTTCCCAGCAAAACATTGCATCAAACTACCTATGCCTACTTGTCATCTTCCCATAGTGCACCCTGTTGCCACATGGCAGCCCTCATGCTCTAAAAGAAAATGTGATTCATCAGACCAGGGCACCTTCTTTCGTTGCTCTAGGGTCCTTTTTCTGACACTCACGTGCCCACTGTAGGTACTTTCTGCAGGTAGACAGGGATTAGTACAAGACACTGACCAGCCTGAAGCTACACAGCAAGCTGCAAAGCACTGAGTTCGGACACCTTTATCTCACGGCCAGCATTAAGTTTTTTAGCCATTGCTCCAGAGTACTTTACAATGGCTGAACCTGCACTCTGACCCCGAAAAGGTCATGCCAAAAAAAAAATGTTAGCATGACCTCAGACAATTTTCCCTTTTTGACTAATAAAGTATATCAAATTAAATCAGATTTGTGCACTCATCACACGCATCAATGAGCCTTAGGACGGGCACTCATCACGCATCAATGAGCCTTAGGTGTTCATAATCCTGTTGGAGGTTTACTGGTTGTCCTTTCTTAGACCAATTTTGGTAGCCATTTAACCACTTTCTACCAGGAACACCCCATAAGACTTGCCATTTTAAATAGACATGCTCTGACCTATCGTCTAACCATCACAATCTAGGCCTTCTCAAAGTAATTCAGATCCTTACACTTGCCCATTTCTCCTGCTTCCAACACACCACCTTCAAAAATGGACTGTTCACCTACTGCCTAATATAACTCACCCTTTGACAGGTGCCACTGTAACGAGATAATCAACGTTAATTCACTTCACGGGTCAGTTGTTTTAATGTTGTGGCTGATCAGCATATACTCACCAACAATATGGCACTGTTTCAAAATTTGTATTCTGCACACGTGTTTCAAACAAGCCAAGCACCGTCAGGAATGCCTTACTCAAAACTAAAAACTATTTAACCCTTCAGTTTAAAATCTTCATTCTGTTAAAACAATAATATCAGAGTAGTGGCCTGGCCTTGCCTTCCCATCACTCATGATGCAAAAAAAAAGCATTTATTACATCTTGAAAGGTTTATTACGTCTCTTCCAATGAATACTGTCATATGACTGCTGAAACACAACACTGGTGTCCAAATCCTAAACTGCACAATGGTCATTAAATCCAACAAGCTTTCATGACAATGCTGGCTATTAACTTCAGATTAATTTCCAAGATGATGGCACTGAAAATGAATCCATGTCTCTGCTATTACAACCTATGACTACTCTCACTACCACTCTCTGCCCATGAAATTCCTTCTGTGCCAACGTTTACGACTAAAGTGATGATGCACATTTTCCACTTGTCCCCCCCCACCCCCCCTTCCTACCTGATTTTTTTCATACACCGTTCATTTGATTCAATTGTCAGTCTGTTACAATGCACAAAAAAATGTCCTGCTTGAAGGTCAACTGCCTAACCGGCATTATGACAGCTGCCGTCCCATGCCAGTCCAGTTACTAGAAGAGGAGCCATGCAGAACATTTTCACTATCTCGGGTATTACAATCTACTGCTTCAGTTCTAAAGTTACAATCAGCATGTTAGCCTAGAATAGCAGCCTCTTTAAAGAGGTTTCTTGCAGCTTAAACAATCCTTGTAGTATAAAAAGTCAGTCTGAAAGAACATGCATGCCGCATATCTTAATTTCCTTCTGCTTTTACATACTTTTATTCCAAAAATAACTACTATAAGTGCTCAAGTTCGGAGTTGGTTCAAGTACAGGAGCTAGTATTTGCATCCATCTGTCTAAAACCACTTTGAACGTAGTAGTGTTATATATACAGTACTGCCTAAACAAATGTGTTGTGCATGAACAGGAATAAGACAGGAAACCAGGCCTGCATTATGTGTGTAGAATACTGTTGGAAGAAGGGAAAAGGGAAACTATTCATACTAAAGCACTGCAGGCTCCTTGAGCTTAGTTGCGCAGGCCAGAACGTCCCCATGTTGGTTGCAGTTACATTCCTCAAGCAGTTTTAGAAGTGGTACTTTGATGTGCCTAAATGTATTAGCTCTTACAAGGCTGTTTACCTTTTAACTCCGAACAAATAAATTAAACAGAAGTAACGTTCATGTTTAATTTAGAACATCAACTAATAATAATAATTCAAGCTAATATTAGTGGCAGGGACTCTACAGGCTTATTTAAATTACAGAGAATTAAGATTGTAGACCTTAATGACTGCTTCCAGTTTTAGTTTAAAGTACAGGGTGGGCCATTTATATGGATACACTTTCATAAAATGGGAATGGTTGGTGATATTAACTTCCTGTTTGTGGCACATTAGTATATGTGAGGGGGGAAACTTTTCAAGATGGGTGGTGACCATGGTGGCCATTTTGAATCCAACTTTTGTTTTTTTCAATAGGAAGAGGGTCATGTGACACCTCAAACTTATTGGGAATTTCACAAGAAAAACAATGGTGTGCTTGGTTTTAACGTAACTTTATTCTTTCATGAGTTATGTACAGGTTTCTCTTTGTTTACAGCCATTGACATGTCGCAGAGGTTAACACGTGAAGAGCAGATAGAAATTGTGTTGATGTCTGGTGAACGCAGTAACCGGGTCATTGCAGCAGATTTCAATGCAAGACACCCTACGAGACACACCCATCTCCCATGCTACAGTTAGCAAACTGCTTGCTAAGTTTCATGAAACTGGTTCAGTGTTGGATTTGCCAAACTGTGGACGCATGAAAACTGTCACTAATGAAGAAACATCAGTGGCTGTCCTAGCTTCATTCAGCAAGAGCCCACAGCTTAGCACTCGCCGCATGTCACTGGAGAGTGGCATTAGTCAAACATCCTTTCGGCGGATATTAGCTACTCACAAATGGCACCCTTACAAACTCCAACTACTGCAGCATCTCAACGAGGATGACCCAGATCGGCGCACTGAATTTGCAGAATGGGCAAAACAAAAATTGGAAACAGGACCCTCAGTTTACGCAGAAGATTTTGTTCAGTGATGAGGCAAACTTTTATGTGAATGGTGAAGTTAACAAACAAAACCACCGCTATTGGTCTGACACTAACCCACATTGGATAGATCCCTCCAAGACTGGTGGAACAAAAAAATTGATGGTATGGTGTGGTATAAGGGGTACAAAGATAGTGGGGCCATTCTTCATCAATGGAAACCTCAAGGCCACTGGATATGCAAAATTGCTACATGATGATGTGTTTCCCTCTTTATGCACTGAAACTGGCACGTTTCCTGAGTTTTTCCAGCAAGATGGTGCACCACCACATTATGGGTGTCAGGTCCGAGCATTCCTAGATGGACAGTTTCCTGGAAAGTGGATTGGTCGTCGTGGGCCAGTTGATTGGCCCCCAAGGTCTCCCGATCTGACCCCCTTAGACTTTTATCTTTGGGGTCATCTGAAGGCAATTGTCTATGCTGTGAAGATACGAGATGTGCAGCACCTGAAACTACGGATACTGGAAGCCTGTGCTAGCATTTCTCCTGCGGTGTTGCTATCGGTATATGAGAAGTGGGAGAAGAGGGTTGCATTGACAATCCATCACAATGGGCAGCACATTGAACACATTTTGTAAGTGGTCAGAAACTCGTAAATAACTCATGAAAGAATAAAGTTACGTTAAAACCAAGCACACCATTGTTTTTCTTGTGAAATTCCCAATAAGTTTGCTGTGTCACATGACCCTCTTGCTATTGAAAAAACAAAATTTGGATCCAAAATGGCCAACTTCAAAATGGCCAGCATGGTCACCCCCCATCTTGAAAAGTTTCCCCCCCTCACATATACTAATGTGCCACAAAACAGGAATATCACCAACCATTCCCATTTTATTAAGGTGTATCAATATAAATGGCCCACCCTGTAGATCAGAACACGTCACCCCTTGCACTTACCACCTTAGTAAATTTAAATCAGTAACAAAATACAAAAATTCTCAGGCAGACGTGTAAAATTAAACCAGTCACCCACCTACCTAAGACCCCAAACCGACAAGCGTGAAAAGACACGTACTGAACACAATCAATGCATTTTAATGGCTGTTATTGTTTCTGATTCTTTAAGTTATATGACATTAAGTAATAGACTGATTAAAAAAAAATGAGAAAATTAAAAAAATCTGACACCAACAAGTCAGCTAATAAAGATTCATACTTAATCCTGAAGTTCTGTTAGCTGCTATATAATTGTGCCTTCAGCATACAGTAGGAATAATGCATTGCTTTTTTTCTTCTTTTGCAAAAATTGTGCAAGCAAATCCTCATTATTTCCCACATATTTGAGTCGGTGAGAAATACAAAATAAGGATAAAACCAAAAACGTTATGGTCCTAAAGCAGTAGATCTATCTTTCATTAAATTAGTTTGTCAGGCCAGTAATATCTGATTAGATTTATGTAAAATTAAACATGGCATGACACATACCCAAGACACCATTAGAAATTATGTAAAACTTTGCTCTTTTAAAAAATATACACAAAAAAATGCTCCTGGGGGATGTGATGCACAGATTTTATTCCTCTAATCTAGCCTGTTTTTGTTTTTTTTTCCAGGAAGCAATCTGCGAAAAAAATCTAAATGAAAACACCAGCATATATATTAATAATGGATCAGTTTTATTTCACATTAGAACAGATCCATTGCTAATCATGTTGATTTTCATACAATTTTGTCATGCATCTTGAAGTGATAGGTAAGTGTTTTCACAGTTCTATCAAAAACTGAAAAGGCATTAAGCCTCTGATTCCTGACATTCTGACAAAATGTGTCCAGTTGGATCTTTAAATCTTTACGTGCCCTCAGTTTTCTTTTATAAACAGTGAAGGCATTTTCCTTTGCAATTTCAAAATGAGTAACTCATAGAGAGCTGAGCAGCATCCATCCACTATCAATGAAAATATCCAGAATCATTTACCTAACAGTACCATTTTCAGAGAAGTCAAACAACAAAATCCTTTTTATGGAAAAAATGGTATCAGCTTGTAACAGACTTTTTAAATAGGACATAAGTATGGTTTTAAATGATTTGTTAATTATTCTTTTATAACTAAACATGCAACTCCTAAAACTATATAAATACTGTTGTTTGTTGTTTAAATGAAAATATTTACATGATTTTTAATCCAAAATCTGATTAAAAAAAAAAAAAAAACTATATTCTTAAATAAATGACAGGATAGGGAGTTGATGAAATATTCTTATTCTTATACACAAGGAACCATATGTTTGCTTTTGCATCACTGTGGAGTTCAACCACTACCAAACAGCTTGTAAGGATGACGTTTTATGGCCAACTCAATAAAAATGACAAACTGGGAACTGAGACATAAAGTGTGAGCACACCTCAGGTATGTCAGTGGAGATAATGTACAGGCTTCCAGCAGGACAAAGAATGCATGGAACAGCACTGTCTGCCAAAACAGATTTGAATAATTCAAATCTAACATAATTTAATTACTGAAGCCAGCAGCATCCTGCTTTTTTCTCTTTACATGTTTGCCAAAATGATGAAAATCACAGCCAGTACTAAAATATTCCCTTAAATGAATTTAGAAAATATGCATAATACTTTATGTAAAATATGCATAATAGTTTAAAAAACAAGTTCACAAATCTGAGGCTTACTATCACAATATGCTTCACCTTTAAAATAAAACCATTTCAATCTTTATACTCTGTTATAACATGCAGTATATTCTACCTGTTAACTTTCTACTTTTAGCATGTTCAACATTACATAATGGCTTATATCTGATGGCAGACTTAAATAAATATAAGGGTTAGATGGGTCTTTAAAACGTAATGCATTTTATTCTACTGATTTATAATATAAGCAGTGCACTTTTGATTAAAAAAACAAAGGAGCAGTGGACGGTGCTGCTGCCACAGAGTTGCACATTTCCTTAGTTCATATCTGGGGCCAAGCATGAATGATCTTTTTGGAGTCTACATTTTTTCACTTATATCTCTTCCAGTTATCATGGGTTTCAATCATAAAAACGTGCATTTCACATGTTTTCGTAAATCTAAATTAGTCCAGTATGCATGAGTGAGTACTGCAATAGAGTAGCATTGCATCCAAAGTTACTTCCTCCTGCCTTGTGCCCAAAGCTGCAGGGATAAGCCTTAGCGCTAAGTGCTTCAGAGATAGCTTGATGAATCATGCAGTAAAACTAGTCTTTAAAAGCAGTTTGTTAAATTGTCTACTCATTCCAGTATTACTTTGGTTAAGCTATGTAAAAGACACCTATTATTAGGCTTAATGCCATTTGCTTTTTCCTACAATATTGACTTTTAAAATATGTTTCCATGCACTACTGTATATAAAATGGCAAAAGCAGTTTGCTGTTTTCAATAATTAAGATATCTAGTACAAATTCATAAAATTTAGATTAATAATCTCTTATCTCAGAATTTAAAAAAGATGTACATTGCTGTTGTATCATCTGCCACCATTCACATGCATAGTTTTTTTTGTTCTCGCTTTGTCTCATCTCCTTCTCTATAGTGTTGCACCTCTCTAATTAGTCATTCTCCATACCATTATTCACCCCAATTTTAAGCTTAGTCAAAAACGCTTCATTGTTTTAAAAAAACAACTATTGATGGCGCCTCTTATATATAAGAGTTAGGGGTAGGATTAGGGTTAGAGTTACATGGGTAATACATTTGTTTTTAAATATCTCATTCATCATTACATGTAAATTTTACATTTTAATGTACTTGTTGAAAAAAATTATCAAGATATTACCTACAAGGTGAGAATGTACTTATTTGAGGTGAACTTTTAGGAAATTTTTACCATGCAATTAATATGTCAGCAGTAGAAGTACTGTCATGCATATCGAGTATGGAGGGTGGCACATTGACACAGTGGTAGCACTACTGCCTTGCAGTAAACAGGCCAGAGTTCACATGGAGTTAGCATGTTTTCCCCATGTCTGTGGATTTCCTACAGATGCTGTGGTTTCCACCCAATTTCCAAAAGACGTGCTGATTAGATGAAATGGCCCTAGTGAGTGTTTCGTGTGTTTGCGTGTTCGCCCTGCGGTAGACTGGTGTCCTGCCAGGGTTTGTTCCTGCCTTGCTCCCTATGCCAGCTGGAATAGGCTCCAGCCCAACCCCAAACAAGCCCTTTTGACCTTGGTCAGGGTTAAACGAGTTAGAAAATGAAATGACAAGATCAATTACAGTTAAATTCGCTAAAGGCACTTACAGAATATAAGAAAGAACGGCAGGCTGTCAAAACATGTATGTCTGAAAACACAAAGAAGTTTCCTACAGTATATCTTATGTGGTATACATACAAGGCCTTAAAGCAGGGCTATTCAAGTGGCGGCCCGCGACCCAGAATCAACCTCAGAGTGGCCCAGCCCGTGGTTCCGCCCATAGATAATAAATTAATATATATTATTCATAAATTGTTATTTAATATAATTTAATATAAATATAAATATATAGTATATTAATATAAATATAAAGTATATATTATATCTACGGTCCCGCCAAAAACGCGCATTCCTACGTAAATTACGTAGCCTGCAACACGCAAACAATGCAGAGCGTGCCGGTAGTAGCTTAGATTACTATCAATATGTCTTTCTCAACACTGAAACGTAAAATTGCCAATGAAAACCGTAAGTTTAACCCTGCCTGGACTGACAAATACTTGTTTATTTTACCGCCACATCCAAACACCAAACCGATGTGTTTAATTTGTAATGAGTGCGTTGGGAGTATTTAAAAATTACAATGTGTGGAGGCATCATGTTGCGAAACACCACACTTTTCGCACCAATTTTCCAGAGGGATCTCAAGAGAGGGCTGCAAAAGTGCAGAGTTTGATTGCATCTTACAACCGAGCAGTACTACCATGGTGCGGTCATTCACAGCCCAAGAGAGAGCTACTGCAGCATCCCTTTGTGTTTCCTGGATACTGGCAAAAAAGAAAAGGCCATTCACAGACTCTGAAACCGTGAAGGACTGTATGCTGGCTGTCGTGGATGAGGTGATAAATGACGATAAAATTAAAATGAGTGTGGTATCTGTTCTATAAAAAACGTACCCCTGTCAGATACTTCAAACATTCGTAGGGTTGAAATTCTTGCTGCAGATGTGTATGAAACGCTGTTAGGAGACCTGATGAAAGCTGATACTATGTCTATAGCAGTAGATGAGTCCACAGACAAAACTGATACTGCTCAGTTGTGCATATATGTCCGTTTTTTTGATGGCAAATGCTTCCGAGAGGAGCTGCTCGCCTACTGCCGTTAGAAGGGCACACAACTGGCGATATAGTCTTTGGGAAAATTTCCGCCTTTTTTAAAGACAGTGGTCTGGATATGAAGCGTGTATGCATGCTTATGACAGATGGGGCTCCGTCCATGACAGGGAAAGTGAATGGTTTGGCAGCACGTTGGTCCGCTGTTGGACCTCAGTTGATCTCCTTACACTGCATTGTGCATCAGGCGGTGTGGTGCGCAAAACTAAGCGGGGCACTCAAAATGACAATGGACAGCGTTATGGCTATAATTAATTTTATTCGCTCCACATCAAGCCTCCAACACCGCTTATTCCGCATGCTGCTGTCAGAAATGTCTGCTGAGCACCACGACCTTCTTTTGCATAATGACGTGAGGTGGCTGTCCAAAGGCAAAGCACTGGAGCGTTTCTGCGGTCTCAGAGAAGAGATCATAACTTTCCTCCCCGGGCAGCAAACAAAAAAGGCAGAAACGCACTTGAGTCGCATACTGGACGACAACTTCATGGCCGATGCCTGCTTTCTGAGCGACATATTCAAACACCTGAACGATCTCAATTTGGGACTACAAGGCAGAGACAAAACTGTCATCGACCTTGTGGAACAGATGCGGCATTCCAAGTTAAACTGGACCTTTTCGCAAATGATTTGAGCACAGGCGAATGCTGCATTTTCGACACTCCGCAAATGCATCTCATCCCCCGCACAAATCACGGATGTGATGACAGATTTCATTGCAATGTTGAAAAATAACTTTGCTGGTCGATTGGATGGACTTAATCTGCCCACAGAGTTGGCCGTTTTTGTCAGAGACCCGTTCACTGTTGCAATAGAAGGGGACTTATCCACCAGAGCTAAGAAACTGGTCTCTTCTATTGACGAGGGGAAATTCACACTCAAAGTTGTTGACTGTAACCATGGCACAAGAGCTTTCCACTAACGGGCCTGCAATGTTTTGGACTGATATCAACGCACATCAGTTCCCTAACATTAAGAAAGTAGCGATCGTCATGCTCAGTATGTTTGGATCAACATATACATGTGAGTCAAGTTTTTCACACATGAACGCCATAAAAGCAACTCGTTGCTCCCTGACTGACCATACTTTCCACCAATGCCTTCGAATTGCATTGACAACTTACGAGCCTAAAGTCACTGCTCTCGTTCAAAACAAAAAATGTCACTTCTCCCACTAAGTCAGCAGGGTAACTGTAGCCTACAATACATCAATATAATGTGGGATGCGTAACAGAGGCACGCCTAATCACACATGGTGATTTAAAATATGTTCCCTCAGTGTTGTTATAGTTGTGAATACTGTGCACTTTTTATTATATGCACTTTGAGATGTTCCTGGGTCAAATGTGTGCAAGTTGTTTATTTTGTTTCAAAAGGAAACAATGTTATTTCTAATAGCCTACTACTGTGCACTATTTTGTTTTATGCACTTTGTGATCTGATAGGTCAGATATTTAGCCTAGGTCAGTTTTTTTCTTTTGTAAGTGGATAAAATAGGGGCTACCTCAGATTCTGTTAATTCAGCTCTTTTTGTATGCACCTTCTGCTCTGCAAACTGACCAAAGTTAAAAGAGAAGCAACAAATAAACCTTATGTTTTTCAATAAATTTGTTTGTGTTGGTTTTAAAATTTGTCATTACGAGCTGCTTTGCTGCTAAAATGACTGGCCCAGCTAACCTTCTTGGTTTGACAATCTGGCCCAACTGAATTTGTAATTGAATAGCCCTGCCTTAAAGCCTGCCTCCAGTCCTGTGGGGATTAATAGTGTTCAATAATACAAATATATACGTGTGTTCCCTCTTATATATACTAGCAGAATACCCGCGCTTCGCAGCGGAGAAGTAGTGTGTTAAAGAAGGTACGAAAAAGAAAAGGAAAAATTTTAAAAATAACGTAACATGGTTGTTAATGTAATTGTTTTGTCATTGATATGAGTGTTGCTCTCATATCTATCTATCTATCTATCTATATATAAATATATATATATATGTTGTTCTCATATCTATCTATCTATCTATATCTATATATATATATATATATGTTGTTCTCATATCTATCTATATATATATATATCTCAATCTGTCGCTGTGATATATATATATAGAAAAATACCCGCGCTTGCGATGTCATGTGTTAAAGAAGTTATGAAAAAGAAAAGGAAACATTTTAAAAATAATGTAACATGATTGTCAAAGTAATTGTTTTGTGTATTTGGCGGCAGCGTCACGAAGTTGTTTTCGGTAGCTGCATCAGAAAATGTACCACGACGTCTGACACGCCTCCTTTTTAGTGTTTTCTCACAGCTTGGATTGCTGCTGTCATATATACACACACACACACACACATACATACACACATACACACATACATACCTTTATATCTACATATCTATATACATATCTACATATACACATATATATATATACATACTGTACATACCTATCTACATCATATATACACACACATACATACATACACACACACAAATTATATACTTGTGTGTATGTTTGTATGTGTCTATATGTGTGTGTATAGGTTTGGTCACTGAGTGCAAGGGAAAAATAATAAATTATAGTCTTTAAATTATTAAACAGTAAAACATTAACATTTTAAGAAGTACAGGTACATTGAAATTACATGTTCTATGTGAACGTTCAAATTTGTGCCTCTGGTAATGTGCCTTACCGGCATTTAAAGAAAATTAGTTTTGTGTCCTCTGCAGTGTTAAGAGAGAAAGGCTTTGGTTTGGGATAAAAGGAAAAAAGGTGTAAAGAAAGGAAAGCTGCCTTTTTCTTTTATATAGTATAGAGAGATGTGTTCGCTGACGTTATGATCGCCTTTTGGGGACAGTCGCGGTGGGTCTTGTGTAGACTGGTGAGACGTCCCCGCCATTAATCGGCTGTGATGGCACTGTCAGTCCTGCACTCTGTGCGTGTCTTCATAATTCGAGGTGAGGACCTGATAATCGTATACGTGCAAAAGAAAGTGTGAATCGCCTTAATATTATTTTGCCGTGGTGTAGAAAAGGGGTCTCGTGTTTGCACTTGTCTGGGCTATAGCGCAGGGGGAGGATGAAAAAAATTAAAAGTGCTCACTTTGACTTAAGGCAGAAGCGCAGTCAGCGTCTCAAAGGCCGGCACAGCTATGCTGGCGCTGGCTGCTCGACTTTTGCTGGGCAGGAGACCCCAGTTTGCAGACACGTTCATGATATCAAAAGTCTCAGCGCTCTTTGGAGGTCATTCATATATATATATATATATAGCAAAATACCCGCGCCTCGCAGCGGAGAAGTAGTGTGTTAAAGAAGTAATGAAAAAGAAAAGGAAACATTTTAATAATAACGTAACATGATTGACATTGTCATGAGTGTTGCTGTCATATATATGCCTGCCTAAATAAGTCACCCTCGCTTTGCTCTTACTTTTTACCGCTCATTTAATCATGGCTAGTGGCGGAAAAATTATAAAATGGAAGGAGGATGGCTTTACCAAAACAATTATTGATGGCTAATCGATTATTCATAAAGCTTGAATTGGTGATCTGTTTTTCTGTGTTAACCTCATATTTTTCATACTTCTTCTCAAACTAAGGTGGTGCGAGGGTAAAATGAATCGGGATGCGCTGATCAATGTAATCGGTGTACCAGGAAATCATGCATTGACAAAAGCTCCCCTTTGCTTGTAATGCAAAGTGTGATTAAATGCATTATTTTTTAACGTGTTATGGAGCACATGCATCGAAGCTTCTCAGCTGTGCTTGTGCTAAGAAAAGGAAAGATTTTAAAAATAACGTAACACGATTGTCAATGTGACCTTTTGTAAGTAGTGCCTGGAGGATTCAGTGTGTAGAAACTCTAGAGACAGCGTGTGTATTAACTTGTGGATTTTTCTGTGAGTATTTGGTGGCAGTCTGACGAGTTGCTTCGGAAGACAGCGTTAGCTGAGCTCAGCTCAGAGCAAAATGAGGTGGGAGGGGAGATGATGACATGACTCCCCCACCCGCCTTAACTGTCAATCCCCCACAAACACAGTCTCGGAATTTGCATAAGCACACCCCTTCACCTACAATTTTAACTTAGTTACAAAGTGATCAAAACTCTCGCTTATATCCCGCCCTCTCATTAAACTTGTATCCCGCATTACCTGTGGGCATGTGAAACGCCAGCGGTAGCCTGTCTATGAACTTAATTTAAACTTTAGGTTTACACCTTGCTTTCTTTCCCAGCTGGCAACACTCATGAATATGGTAGTATATGTCACTCGCTCACTTCTTATTGTTTCGCTGCCTTCTCAATTATAAAATGCATGTTTTCTTAAGCGCTTTTGGAGGTCTTCCTGGTTTTCTACGCACTGCGCTGACAGTCAGTTCACGTGATTACGTGGGAGGCGTGATGATGTCACACAAACTCCGCCCCCGTCATTCCAGCTCAACTCCATTACAGTTAATGGAGAAAATACCTTCCAGTTATGACCATTAGGCTAGAATTTCGAAATGAAACCTGCCCAACTTTTGTAAGTAAGCTGTAAGGAATGAGCCTGCCAAATTTCAGCCTTCTACCTACACGGGAAGTTGGAGAATTAGTGATGAGTCAGTGAGTGAGTGAGTGAGTGAGTGAGTGAGGGCTTTGCCTTTTATTAGTATAGATATATATATAGATATATATATAGATATATAGATATATATAGATTATATATATATATAGATATAGATTGATTATATATATAGATAGATATAGATATAGATAGATATAGATATAGATATATATAGATATAGATATATATAGATATAGATATATATATATATATATATATATATATATACTGTATGTGTGTGTGTGAGATATTAAGGTTGACATTTTGTAACTAGTGAAATACAGAAATCAATTAAATTAAATGAATACTGAAAACACCAAAAAAATGATTTCAACCTTTGCAATACTTATCGAAACAAATGATTACTTATTCATTATGGAAATCTGCATCAGCATAATAATATTAAACACTTCAAGGTGAAGATATCAGAGCGTAATAATTTTTTTTTTATCTTAAGCCAAGTAAACAGTGTAAATAACACACTGCATCTTTTCAATCCTGAAGTCATCTCACATAATTATACACATTGACATTAATAAAAGCTACAAATTTCCTACAAGCAACAACTTAAATGACATGCACATTATAAAAATAAAGTTGATCTACCATTGAATTAAGTCTTCATTTAAACCTGCCCCATAACTGAACATAAAGCTGATATGATATTCCTTTGTCTATGTAGAGTTTCTCTGGGATTTCTTCCATATTACAAAGTCATGTACTGTATGTTGGGCTATTAGAACTCTAATTCTGTACGGTACGACAGAGAGCTGGTGAGCCCACTGATGGACCCATACTTGGTTACATTTTTAATTTGCGCCTAATACTGCCAAGTAAAAGCTTAACTTCTAATTACTTAGCCACAGGGAAAACAGGATCAGAAAAATTTGTAACTGCATGAAAATTTGAAAGACAAGATTAATGTAAACTCTCGTCATCCAGAGCACAGTCGTGCTTAACTTGTTAGAGTGGAGCATAGAAGCACACAGTTTTTCTTTCAGAACAATAAATAGGCATATTTTGCAGCATCACAGTTGTAATTTTCATATTGTACATAAACATACAAGTTTAAAGCAATACATGACTGAGGAAGTGTACTGCTTGAAGCAGTAGTTACTTTAGAGCAAAGCCGAAACTTCAGTCTCTGAAATTCATACTTTTTGTTCAGAAAAAAATCTTTATTTTCAATCTTTAATCAATATCATCTTCTTAGTCTAGGAGTCTGAATGACCAGGTTATACAAAAACACAAAGTAACATTACATCAGACCTCATATTATTCCACAGTGTTCAGCAAATCCTGAAGAGATCATTCATTGACTTGAACTCTGCCGATGACATGCTTCCTGCTCTTCTAATAAAGACAATCATGTTTCAGGATGCTTTACCAACCTTGTAAACATGGTCATAAAACCTAACCAAATAAATTAGAAGTGCCAATATTTTGAACACAGATGTGCAATTCCAGCAACAAAAGTCATGGTTCACTTAGTTTTATAATGTATAAGAAGAATAAAGGAAACCTATTTCCCTTGTGTCAAAGATGCTCATGATTTACCGTCTTAAGCTTGTTTCATTCTGATAAAGCATGCTTTAATGACAATACAGTTATAGAGCATTAAATATATACGAGCACCATGGGATGTCAGCTGGTTAAGATTCAGAACACTAGCAATGGTAAGCCAATACGTGGAACAAACAGCACGCAGAGGACAGAAAAATAGCTTGTAACTTGATTTCACAGACTTACTCTTTCACAAGGTGCATTACATCACAGACTCAAACAATTTATATTAAACTAACTGTTAAAAGTATCTTTTTGCATTAGCAAGTAACAATTTAGAAGGTACAAAAGTAAAAGTGAAAACCTGAAAGCACATTTGACTGGGCACAGTGAATTTTCAGGATTAATGTGAATAACAAAGTGAGATACTGCTGCTGTAATAGATAAATATTCAGGTCTGAAATGTGTGCTCTTTCCTCCATCCATTTTCCACTTAATACATTTCAGAGGTTAGGAAGCTAGTGCCTGTCCCAATTCCAATCCATCTGTACTTGGGAGATACATTAAAACTGATCTTTAAAATAAATATTAAATCAAAATTGAATGCTTATTTTTTCCCCAAAAGGCTTGCAAAATGAACGAATTCTACCATAAGTCCTGTAAATAAAAACCTATTAATGTATCCTCTTCTTGTTTATAAGATGCCCTGAGAAACTGTGAACTGTTAACTGAACAAATGAGCCCTCCTGGCAGCCACAATGCTAAAACAAGCAGGTTAAATTCAACAATTCCCAGCGTCCTTGTTTGTGTGACTACTAAATGCCGTCAATCACTAAGTGTGCAGTCAGATAAGAAAGAAAAATACTGACATTCACAAGAAAATGTTCAGCACTATGTTAACACTTCTGTTTTAAATAATCTGCTAAACTCTTCAAATAAGCAGAAATTGTTTATTAATCCTCTATACTTTTTTTAATGCCTTACTGTATGTAAATGAGGGTGTTTCATCTTTGTATATTTTCATTAATTTGTGTTTTGTCTCTCAGGTCAAGAAATCAAATGATCTTCATTCCCAATAAACCAGGTGCATCTCTGTAGTCCACACTTGTACACAAAGGGTCAATCAAAACATTTTAATGAATAAGTCATTTTATATAAAAATGAAGTCAAATAATTAGCTATGTAACAATTTCATAAAATGCATGTAAAATTATAGAGTGGTTGATAAGTGAAAGTTTAGACATGAAAGCTTTTGTCCAGTGCTAAAAACTATTCCCTGTTCCAAGAGTCTTTGTACACAAATCAATTCCTTTGAACCACTTCTTTCCATGTTTTTCTACAAGATGCATGAAACACAGTTTGGCAGTATAACGTTGCACAGAAGAAACCCCCTTCCTAGTTTTAGATTTGGCTTTCTTTACCTTGATTTAAATACCACTTAAATCTCCGATGGCTACAATGGTCCAGTCAGTTGTTTAATATACTACATTTGAAGTTCACATTGTGAATGACATTTTACATATTGAATTTTAGAACAAAACCTGCATAACCTGCATGAGCATTTAAGTTCTGCCAATACGGTGAAACAGAAAAAAATGGCTGGTTAGCAAGCACTTCATACCCAAAACTAGGAAAACACTGACTGGTAGACAGTCCGTTTTTCATTTATCTTATTATAGTAAATAATCATTTTCCAAATAAGGGAGATCTTATCTTTGGATGCAGAAAAAGTATATGATATGGTTGAACTGGACTACCTACATGTATTCACCACATTGCATAAATCTGGGTTTGGCCCAAACATATGTGCATGGATCAAACTACTATATACCAGTACAGAAGCTTCAGTCTGTATAAACAGCATTATTTCAGAGTACTTCAAACTAGAATGCGGTACTAGACAAGGATGCCCGCTTGTCACCACTTCTATTTGCAATCGCCATTAAGCCATTGGCTGTTCACTGTCAAAATGCTAATGAGATAAAGGGGATTATCAGAGAAGGGCTTGAACAGAAAATATCACTATATGCAGATGATATGGTACTGTATATATTAGACCCACACAATTCTGGGTCTGCATCCCAATACAGTTTAAATACCTAGGGGTAAACATCACAAGTAAATATAAAGCTCTTTTCAATAAAATGTTGCTGCCTGCTTGGAAAAACTTAAACAAGACGTGCATAGATGGTCTTCATCTCACTTTAGCAAGGAGAATTAACATTGTCAAGGTGGATATCCTGCCTAGGCTTCTGCTTCTGTTTCCATTTCAAAACATGCCCATATACATTAACAAACCATTTTTTATGAAATAAGATTCAATCATAATTTAATTTATTTGGAATTCGAAATATCCACGCATCCAAAGGGCAATCCTACAACAAACTAAATCAGAAGGTGCCATGGCTCTACCTAATTTTCAGTTTTATTACTGGGTGGCAAATATACAAACCATAAAAACCTGGACATGGACACAGATAGATGAAAACACACAGGCTTGGTCTGCAATAGAAATGAAATCCTGCAGTACTTCTTTATATTCCTTGCTTTGTACACCAGTAAATATAAGGTATTGTCAATATACTAACAAGCCAATTGTCCTTCATGCACTTAGAATATGGAACCACTGTCGGAAGGCTTCAAGTTCGAGAATATTTAATCTGTGGCACTTCTACACGATAACTACCTTTTTCCACCCTCTCAAGCTTACATAGTTGTTAACATTTGGAAAACGAATGGGATTAAATCATATAAAGATTTGCATATAAGTAATGTCTTTGCATCCTACAAACAATTACACTCCAAATTTAGCCTCTTATCAACTCAACTTTTCCCACTATCTCCAAATTAGAAACATCACAAAACAAAATCTGCCCAATTTTCCTCAACTCCCAGCTATTTCTATTCCAGAAGAAATACTGACCATTCTTGAAGATTCACACAGCATTTCTATAATGTATAAAACCATTTTAAAGTCACTTCCTTTTAAAGATCCCAGAGTACAGTGGGAAAGGTCAGGATCTCTTACTCAACATTTCAGTAATGGAGTGGAAGACAGCTGTGCACAGAATTCACTCTAGCTCCATATGCGCAAAAAATTCAATTATTCAAATTAAAATCTTTTATAGAGCTCATCTGTCTGGTTTATAATTGTCGAAAATGTTTCCAGGACAAAATCCAACCTGCGAACACTGCAATCGAGGTCCAGCCTTACTAGGACACACAATTCTGGACAAATATTTTTAAATGCATATCAGACAGCCTTGGTATCACAATCTCTCCTAATCCACTAACAGCTGTATTTGGTGTACTCCAAGATGGGCTAAAAGTGATGAAGGACAAACAAACTATAATTGCCTTTACTTCACTATTAGCACGTAGACTTATCTTGCTCAACCGGAAAAATCCTAATCCGCCTATTCTAAGTCAGTGGGTAACTGATGTTACATACTATTTGAAATTGAAAAAAAAAACAAATTCTCACTTACAGGATTTATTCAAAGGTTTCTTAAAACATGGTAGGATCTAATCAATAACATTTTATAATAAGCATTGATATTTGGGAGAAGGACTTCCCTCCCTCTTTACTATTCTCAAAGTTTTAATCTGGCTGTTGGCCTTCCTCTCTTTCTAAAGGGTGGAGGTTCAATTGAATTCAGTTTTGTTAAGTTTGACTTGATTGTATGGAACATTACATGCTTTTAATAAATTCCATAAAAGATACATAAAAAACGTAAATAAAATCCAAATGGGAAGGTGGAGAACATTGATCATTGTTTATCAATATGTTAAAGGAGTATAGATTTGCTTTTATGTTAAATAATGCTCACAACAGCACAGAGATTCTCTGTATGATATATCAGATACAGGCCTATTTTAGTCACTGATTTATTGTTCAGGATTGCGACTTTATTCTGGTGCCACGCAAACATATTACACTGCCTAAATGTTTTCTCTATATAGAGATAAAAAAAAAACACTCTGTTTGGAAAATTCTAAAAGATTAATAGTAAAATCTTTCAGGTATGGAATAACTGTAAATTTCAGAATTCCCTGCTCATTTTTATTTTATAAAAAGTTTCACAGTATTGATTACAATTGATGTAGTCAGTTACTGTACAAGTATTACGACATTTATACTGTAACGGAAAGACATTTGCAAGAAATGAATAATACAATGCAAATCTGACAGAATGTGCCTTGTAACTGTCGAGTATTGGCGAAGTACCATGGGTCAGTTTGTGTCCTTGAAACAAAGGTAGCAAAATTCTGTCTTACACAAGAGCCTCTTTGCAGCATTGCCTCTCTGATCACTCCTTTTAACCACCACTTTCCAACAAACCTTTTTTCCTCATTCCATGCACCTTTTTAACCTTTTTTCTAATTATCAGGAAAAGATACTTGTGTTGTATTTCTGGGAAGTGTATAAATTAAAAATTATATATAATTAATAATTCTGATTATAATATTCTAAAATTTAACATTTAAGTAGTCTTAGTTAGAAAATTGCAAACAAACAGAACCTTTTCAAAACATTCTTTCTACAGTAGCAAAAGTGTGCTTAAGATTCAGAATGGAAGAAAGAGGAAGAAAAAAAACTTCCTAGAAAATTCAGCACCACTTTGAAGGTACCAAAGACAGCCAAAAGTACACCAGCATCTTCTTCCTGAAGAGTCCTCCATGTTTCTTATAAATAAACACTGAAGTAAAACATCAAATGAAGGTTCACTCAGCAGTTCAGGCTGTTGGTTCAGTTCTAACCTGAAGTAGCTTGTGCAGCTCTAAGCAAGTTACATGACATGCCAGTGTTTCAGGCTTTAAAAGTAGACAATTATAACATATCCCTAATTGTACAGTAGGATAAAGGCGTGCACCATATAAATAAAAAATATTACAATATTAATATGTGCAAGTACTCATAGAGCTACACTACCACATTTTCTGATACAATAAAATTAAAACAATATTCTAATTGTAGCCAAGTTCACTGCATCACATGCTCACTGTGCATATTCATTTCTCTGTAATCAAAATCGCCAATGAAATAAATGTGCAGCATGTTGAAATTAACTCTTGATATACATACTGTACAATGATTTCTGCAAAACACCACATAGTGATTACTTTTTTATTACAAACATTAAACTTTTATGGATGACACAGGAGTAGAACAGTCAGTGGTGATTTTGCAGAACACTGGCTTTGGCCCAGTTACCATCTCTGTGGAGTTTGCACGATATTCCTGCATCTGTGTGGGTTTTTCTCTGGATATTTAGTTTTTCCGCCCAAAGACATGAGCATCATGTTGAATGATGACTCTAGGCTGACCCTGCACAAGTGATTGTGAATATATGAATATGCTGTGATATGAGCTGATCTTTTGTCCAAGTTGGTTTCCTGCCTTGCTCTGAGCGCTGTTGCAATATCCTCTGGCTCCCAGCAACCCTAAATTTCAAAGAGCAAATGAAGGGATGTATTCAACATTTTTTTTCCATCATTATTAATTTTAGCAGATTTACAGTGATTATATGACATTAACCATGGAGTTAATGCACCACAAAATATTCTCAATACAGGAAAAGTGGGGTCCAGAGCCTATCTCAGATGCAGCAACTGAAAGTCAGAAACAATCCCTGGACTAGTCCCTACACATGCACGTGCGCTTTTTAGAATTGCCAATAACCTGACAAGCAGATTTGTGGAGGATGTGTAAATTCCACAAAAATAGTGATTGGTGCGTGATTTGAGTCCAGAAAGCTGCAGCTGTGAGGCCCCAGCACTAACCACTGTGTCACCTTATACTTAAAAAGCATATTTATATGTTTTATTGCTTCAGTAGTTATATGTGTTGACTGAAAATTTTAAATGGATGGGCACAGTTCACTACTATAAAACAAAACATTTGTTAAAATAACAATGCTCTTTATTATCTGTGCTTTCATGTCCAGTGGAAACTCTACTAGAGGAAGAAGGAAAGCACCAAGAATAAAAACTCTTCTGTTGGCATAAAGCAGCATATCTATTAACATTAGGCTGAAAAATGCTCTCTGTCAGCGTCTGCTGAAAATCTGTCTTTAAAGCACTGTTGTCATTGTCTAGCTAAATCATATGCTTGCAAACGTGGGTGTTTTTCAAACTAAGTTTTCATCTTACATGAGTAAAACATGAATTTATAAAGCCATCTGAGTAGCAGGATTGTAAACTGAAGAACCTCTTTTCACTCCTTGATCACTTATAATCCTTTAGTTTTCTGAATCTACCTAATTAATACAGTGTCATGGGAAGCTGCAGCCAACTGGAACCACAGATAAGGTAGTAATCCATCAAAAAACACAGCAACTGTACAATTACAGGCAAATCTTTCATTACTCCGGACTTAAATCTTGGAACTCATCCTTGATAAGAAATCATTAATGATGGGGGAAAAAAAAAAACATAACCTAAAATACTCAAATGTGCTTAATCTAATTGTGGCCATTGACAGCTGAAGAATACCCTAGCAGCATCATGTCTCAATCTCTCATGGGATTCACACTTGCATATGGCCATATTAATCTTGTTGCAGCTGAAGGACAAAAAGGTGAATGCTCTATGATGGTCCAGTCAAAGCCCTGATTTAAGTCCAAATCTGTGGCACTGTTTCAAAATTATGATGCTCAAAAATCATCTGACTAAACTGAACAACAGGTAGCAAATCAGGCCTGGGAAAAAGAGGCAAAGTCACTCCTGAACAGTGTGAAAGGGACTACTTCCAGCAGGATAGCGTGCCATGTCACAAAGCTCAAATCAACTCAAACTGATTTCTGAACATGACAATGAGTTCAAGATTTTCAAATGGCCTCCATATTCACAAGATCTCAATAAAACAGAGCACCTTTGGGATGCGGTGGAACAGGAGACGTGAATAATGGATGTGCAGCTGACAAACCTGCAGCAGATGCGTGATGCTATCAAGTCAATATAGGCCAAAATCCCGGAGGAATGTTTCCAGGGTCTTCCACAAATCAATGCAAAGAGCTGATGTTTGTAGAATCATTTGTCTGCAAGGATTTTTTGAATAGGGCTAGCTTGCTTACGTGTGAAATTTTTGTCTTGATTGTGAAACATTTAGAGGTTGATACAAACATTTTATTTGTATTGTATTGTATTTGTATATATATATATATATATATATATATATATATATATATATATATATATATATATATATATATATATATATATATATAGTTAGTAGAAGTTTCCATAACATTCTAGTATTAAGTAGAAGTTTCAAGAAAAATCTAATAGTAAGGAGGATTTTCCCTTTTATTTCTCATTTATTCACGGTGTACACAAACATTTTTAGAAGTAACAGCAGTTACCGATATAAATTGTCAAAAAGTTAACAACTGATAAGCCATTACATATGATGTAACAGTAATAGTCTTAACAGTAAGAGCATATTTCTTTAATATAGGAATTATTTAACTAATGTGGCTTTGTCTATTTTGATCTGACACAGAATAGGTTGCTTGGAAAGTTAATCTCTCAATTATCCAAAGCAAGACTACCATATAGACGCAATGTGCTGCAACCAGTCCCGTTTGAACAATTGAACAAAGAGAAAACCCTTTAATCAAGTGCCTTAATTTCAGTTTGGGAGAAACCAGAATATCAATGCGGATTTATGTATTAGAAAACCATCAAAGCTATATAAGTACCATCTGCCACTCAAGAGGAACAGAACATGACAATAAGAAAGTGACTGAATGAAAGAAGAAATGTTCCAAGGTGATCTTCATGAATTCTTTGATAATGCCGCACAGGACATGATGACTGAAATCAAAAGTGAAGATGATCAGGAATTCTTGCACATGCAAAGATGAGATGTATTTTCTAGCCGCATTAGTGGACAATAACAAAAGAAAACAGAAACAGACACTGAAAGGAAAAGAAAAGCATGGCAAAAATGAGATATACAGAATGTGAGACCAAGTACATAAAAGAAACAAGAGGTAAACTTTCTTCTTCATCATCTGGTCAGAAATTGGAAGGGAATAATGAATATAATACTTCCGTAACAAGAGCTGCTAGTGCTTCAACTGATTCATCATCAATAAAGAGCTGTAAGAACATTTTCCAATCCTCTGTAGGTGGTTTGGATTGAGTTGGCTGGCCTTCAAGAACATGGTGTTGTACTTGGTAAGTGGAGTTGTTGTAAAGTGCTTGGCCATGCCATTTCAGAAATCTTATCATCTCGGAGCTCAGTCAGACTATCAAGAATAAAAGAAAGACTAAAAGCAGCTGCAACAGAAGAAAATGAGTTTTTTTTCGGGGAGACCACTACTTTTACACCACAAAAGAAAACTGTTGCGTCATATTGATGGATCAGAAGCCAGTGTTGACTTTATTGATGATATTGTCTTTGGAAATAGCTAGGAAAAGCTTTAGGAAATTCAAAATATGAAAAGAGGTGCAAGGGAAGTATCAGCCTAAGGCTTTTGTTAAAGTAATTGAAATCTCAGCTCACACATCAAAGGACTCATATATGATACAACATACTGTAGCAAGCAACATAGAGCTTTATAAAGGAGCATGCATTAGAAGTGAACAAGCTCTAGGAACAGAAATGGTCTGGACTGCATGTCATCATCCTGTCATGGAAGTTGTGCTGTTAAACGTCTTCTCGTTTATTTGTTCAAACAGAAGGCCAGCCAAGTGCACTGTTCAAGTGATTTCAGAAAGAAAGGCCATCAATAAATCAAGATGCATACGCTGTGGCCACTGATGACCTGTTTGAGGACACAGTAATGTGTGAACTGGGAAGTGAAATGCTTGACTACTTACCATGTGCTCTTGAAGCCCAGTAGGCAAACGACAATTGTCAGGAATTTCTATGTATATTTCTCTCTTGTTTTTTGGTGTACACAAAGGTAGTGTTCATTTCCAGCACCAGGTTTGACACATCATGCCATGTGGAGTGGAAAAATTGAAAATGTTCCTGTCTAAGACTCAGTTCAGAAAGACTGCATGTGAATCCAAGATTATGACATATTTTGCTCTGTTTGTCAGTCTTGTTGTTTATGTCCAACAGTGGAATGAAGCACCATCTGCATTCCGAGCTTCTCTCAATGACACTAAATTGTAACCAGTTCTTGAAACTTCCCCCAAACCAGGCTGATACTAGTAATGCATATGCAGAATTTTCAAGTCTGAACATTTGACGACCAAGTCTCAGCAGACACAATGTCTGATGTCTTAAGTTGACAAATAAATCTGGATGATCTGGTTACAAAGTACAACATTCTTTATTGATATTCTTATGGAAAAAGGCAGAGAGTTCTCTGTTGTTTCTCAAGACACTACCAGAACAGTGGAAAAAAGATCCAATATTCAGCACATTTTGTGAACAGACGGCACACATGACAGTTGTGCAGAATGAAGCAGGAAGAGGGATAAAGTCTCTTCAAAAAGTTGAATGACATACTGACAAAGGATGAGGAACAAAAACAGCTTACTCTTCAACTGGCTGCAAACCATTTTCCAACTTAATCAAAGATAGCTCTAATGTTGTAGACCTACAAGTGTGGAATAGTTGTCTGCTGTTTAGATCAGATGACATAAAAAATGATGCAATTATCTCTGAATGCATGCAGTTTGTTTCCACTAAAATTTTGTGTGGTTGTTTTAAATATGATATATAATAAAACACACCTTGTGGAGAACTTGAATCTGCTAGGGTTTTTTTTTTTTGGACCACCCCAATACCCACACACAAACACACGTAATACTGTAAATTGTTCACTTGAGTGAGAGCTTAATTAAAAAAAACTTTACAAAAATAGAAGGGAATGTACCTATAATGTCAAAAATAAAAAAGAATTGAGTGAGTCACCAAAGACACCTTTGTAGTATGATTAATGTATGGAGGATAGGACTGGTACCATTTATATTGATGCCTGCTTAGGTTGTGCCATTTTACCAAACTGCACAGTTTTTCTAAAAGTTTACATTTTTTAAACTATTAAAAGCAGGAAAATTTAAAAATGTCTACTGATATGATGGAGCAAAAAAAAAAAACAAAAAAAAAAACACTACTTGACCATGAGAGACTAGAAGGAAATCAGAAATCGACCTGCAGCTTGTCAATGAAGCTTTCACGTGATTCAGAAAGCACATGAAAGATGGACTGATAGCCAGAAAAGACAACACTTTAATTCGTAATTTAACAGCAATGGTGTTACATCTGAAGGAATTCAAACACGGACCATTAGCCAATTGACACTATTAGTAGTTTATAGTAAGATGGTGGAAGCATCATCTCTAAGATAAATGCAGCTATAATTAATGACACGTGTACAGTAAATGAAAAATCAAATTAAAGTTATTGAGGATCTTCCTTTATGATAATATTCAGTTCAGGTTTTCAGTTTTAAATATTACTATTCAATCTAAAATAACGTATATAATTATTTTTCATTCAACACAAATGTGGCATGGTAGGAAGGCAGTAAATGCTGTGGCACAATAAAAATATGTGCTGAGAAACAGGCATGAAATCCACAACAACAGTCCTTACAAAAGACTGAAATGCATCCAACCAGAAGATTTATACCTTCCTTCCCTTTAATTTACAGCAAACACAACCTTCATCTCACCACAGGACAGAGTGGCAGGTCAAGTTTTATGAAGCACAAGAGAGAATTAAGATGATTTAATAACAGAGGAGCCTAACAGAGGATGGCATTTAATTTTAAATCACCAACAGAATGCATTTATTCCGCCATTCAACAAGCTCCTTAAATGACAGATTTGCCTATTAATTAGAATTATTAAATATTCCATAAAAAACAAGGAAAGCTTTACGCTTTCGAAACTATGTAATATAAATCAATGCCATCCTTTAGAAATATCAAGTTTGAAGCAATTTAAATACATGGTACTTCAATTTTATTTTCATCTCCTAAATAACTATGTGTTCAGTGGTAGTTTGGGATTCAATTATCCGGTCCTTACGTATTTTAAATAGTGACTACTTTCACAATAAACATCAGTTTCAAAGTTTAAAGGCTGAAATGTAGCAGCAGAATTTCAAGACAAGTACAAAAATAAAAAAAAATAGATTTTTCTATAATTGACCAAAGATTGAGTGTGGTCAAGCATGCACTGCTTCACTTACAGAAAATATTAACAACTACTTGTAGAATCACCAAAGTTGAAAACAGCAACACGCTTGATTTTGAACGTAACTTTGGAAAAATTGTGGCTGCTCCTGACTTGCAAAAAATATTTCAACTGAATTATGTAACACAAAATTTTTTTTAAAAGATTAGCAATATCAGAAGACAACCAAAAACATTTTTTAATGGTACCTAAATTAGATATTTCATAGTTAAATACTAAATAAATTATATGGAGGGAAAAGAGAGAATATGGAAATTAAATGCTACATGCAGCTAAGAAAAGCTCAATTTTAAGTTAGATTATACTGTACTATGTTTATTTATTTTACATTTGTGGTTATCATTGTAATTCCCAATTAACTTTTTAAATTTTATTTTACATTTCATTGTAACTGACAGTTGTACTACACAGAATCAACAGTACCTAGTTTTGCCCACTACTGTATTAACCTGAAATATACAATACCATTTTCCCAACCTGCTGAATCCTAACACAGGGTCATGGGGGTCTGCTGGAGCCAATCCCAGCCAACACAGGGTGCAAGACAAGAACAAATCCCGGACAGGGTGCCAGCCCACAGCAGGTCACACACACACACCAAGTACACACTAGGGACAATTTAGGATCGCCCATGCACCTAACCAGCATGTCTTTGGACTGTGGGAGGAAACTCACGCAGATATGGGAAGAACATGCAAACTCCACGCAGGGAGGACCCGGGAAGTGAACCCAGGTCTCCTTACTGCGAGGCAGCAGCGATACCATTGCGCCATAGTGACGCCTAACCTGAAACATATTAAACAGAAATTAACTAATTAGTTAATTATTATTAACTAATATTAGTTAATTATGTATGAAAATCATAACTCTGTAAACCTATAATGCTTTTTTGTTGCATTATTAGAACTGTGGTTTACCTTGCTTAGGATTTAGGAAGAAATTTACAACAGCAATTTCAGCATATCTTCTGATTAAAACACTACATTTAAGCCAGAATTTTAAGACTGCTTTGCGGCATCTCTTCTGTAATGTATAACAATGCTAAAGAAAATGAACTCAAAATGAAACTTGTGTATTTAAAAATGAATTTGTTAGGGCTGCTACAGTTACAATACCGTGGACCAGAAAAAAAGGACACAATATTAACTGCACTTAATGAATAAGAATAACAAACAAAAAATGTGATTTACACAATGTAAAAAAAGACAAATTTAGATATTGTTAAACTTACTTTGGGAATAACATATTTGGAGCTGCTGCAGCTGTTCAGGCATTTACAGCTCTGCAAGGTTAAAGACCTGTATATTGTCTACTAGATTCTTTGATTTTACGTTATCAAAATACCCTTTCCTCTTCTTTTATCCATTCTTCTTAACACACAATGTAAATCTTTGGCTGCCAGAAGGAGAACAGCAAATTCAACAGAGAACTTACTGAAAGTAGTGTTACCAAATGTCACTAACTTAAGACAGACTTTCAAAATCTGAACCTGTAAAATAACAGAAACTCACATTAAAAGACAAAATTACAAAGACAAGAGTGTATTTACAGTATATGTTAAACTGTACTATGTACTGAGTGTGTATGTGTATATTATTATATATATATATATATATATATATATATATATATATATATATATATATATATATATATATTCACAACCACACATATACTGTACATATATATTTTTGTGTTTACTGTATAGACAGACAGAGATACAGACATTCATATACGAATGTACATACAGACAAATATCAATTTTAACACCACCTGCTCTTAGCAGTTTCTACAATCAATGAAATCTGTTGTGGGCTGTAAATCACATTTATCTTCTGCATTTACTATTATTGCAGCAGTAAAGAAAGTGCTGAATAGGATTATTTTGAAAGGAGGCAAACACAAATAAATTCAGCTCTTGCCAGGATTGGCAATTCCTCCAATCTGCACTCATCAGGTAGGCAGTAAGTACTGCATATGCAATGGTTTGAAACTTACAGGATGCTTGCCAAAAGCATCAGCTATTCTTAAGGTGATCAGAGTTTGAATTGTATAGATCACACTGCAGAAAGAGCACTGAGGCTATGGTGGGCTCCCCTCTGCTGTAGTGTGGTCACCTGTTATAGTTCAGTCCTTAATGAAAGTCTACAGTAGGTTTTCTAAAGAAAACAAAAATGTTGTATCAAATACGTATAGTATTCACTCTCTTGTTAAATGTTCTGTATTTCCTCACTATACGGTATATGAATTCTAAAATAATTACGGATAAATTCATCAGCTAAATAAATACCACTATATGTTTTAAAAAGGCTCTGTATAAAAACTTTTAATCTACTTCAAGATGTTTGAAAGCCCTAGAACTTTGTTTTATTCACAACTGGGATTGTGTTTCTTAAGTCAATGTCACATTACATGACTTCTAGATGTGAGGTTTGTCAGAATTGCTGACCGCAATGGCTTATCTCATCACTGGATCATGTCGATTTAAACAACTGAAAATCCCTGCCCTTGTCATATTTTACTGACTGAATGCTGACCTTACAGCAAAGTCATTCTTGCCCCTTTTATTGATAGCCGCATGCTGCATGATTATGCAATACAAAGGGTTAAACAACTAAGGCGAGTCTAGCTGCAATCTCTGCCCTTTTTGAAATGCTGTACTGTACATTCTGTCATGGTGCATAAAAGAAGCATCATCAGACAGACAAGCTTCTCGTCTGTTAGTGAAATCCAAAACAGCCTTATTATTTGTGGCTGCCTTCTCCTTCTTGATTAGCATACATTCATGCACAAAGAGCCCACCTCTGTGACTAAAAACAAAAATCAAACCTGTTTGAGTTCATCAGAGCAAACCGCTGGCTATGTCACATTACACGACTGGAAAATGGGAATGTGCTGCCAACTGCCTCCGACTCATTAAGATTTTATGTAAATGAAGGCTACAACTAAAAACGCTATAAATTGTGATGTAATCTTTTAACTATTTTACTCATTAATATGATCTGTCAAAGAATGGACTTATTATTATGGTCTTAGCATTAACACTCAAGAAAGTGAATAAGAGTTATTTAAATTCATGTTAGATTTTTTGGGAGCATGGTACTATTCTTGACAGCTGCAAAATGCTAAGATTACAGAAAAGGAAGGAAATAAAACAGACTGATCTTAAAATGCACTAGTCTATGCTAAAACAACTTTGATGCACAAACTGAAAATAAAATAAAACAGCTAGGCTTTGACTGTTTTAGGTTTGAGAGTTTGACTGTGCAAAGTGCAGAACAACTCAAACGTATTGCATAAAAACATCACAACTAAGCTGCATTTGTTATTCGTTCCTGATTTTGTGTCATCATACAAAGCAGAATTATTACTTGTCAAAGAATAACTTGGCCAAAACATGACAACCGTAAAGCTTTGCAATTTTTATAAAGCTGCATCCAAAGAGGCACCTTCATGTGTACAGGGCCTACAGGTGAAGTCAACTCTGTTATGTATAGTCAACTTGGCTCCTTTAGAATAACACAAGCAATTACACTGGTAGAGAAACTCTTAAGTTTTATATTTACTAACTAGAAACACTGAATTATAGAAACGGTAATTATTTTGAGCTTTTTGTTAAGCTGTGAAATAAAAATAAAAAAAAAACATTACAACAGGGGTAGATGGTTAGGTAATCAAATCATATAAGTAAAAGAATAAATGACAATTAATGGATACATCCCTGATTTCTGGGTAGTTAAGGCCAGAACAGGAAGAAACTTATTTCTATTTGTAACTCTCCCTGCTCAAAGAGACCATACACGTCCAGCTTCTTATTCTGTGGTGGCCTGTTTTAAAGGACAGACTGCAATCACTATTCCAGGATGGAGAAGCACTGTGCCAATACATGCGCCTTGGAAATAGCAATTTTTTATTTAATTGATTCATTTTACAAATTTCTTTTATTTTTGTATGTTTTAGAAGTAACATGGACCTGTTAATCTGATTTGTCTCATTCAGATGAAACCCGAATTCCTGTAGCGGAGCACAAGAATGATGATAAAAGGTTTTACTCTCCTGTTCTGATACTGTAGTACAATCTCAGAATTTGACTAATGGTCGGAATGTGTTATTTGTCAAAGGCAGGACATCATAGGTGATTGTTAGAACAGAAAACTGGGACTAACGGCAAAGAAAAATTATTTTCAGACTATAATTTGGAGAAGTGGTAATTGTTTTAATAACAAGTATTGAAAAAGATATTTTTATTTAAAAATAAATATTTACGGTTTAGAAATACCCATGCCTCCATTTATACACTATTTTAGACCAATGTAAACAGAATTAATGATCTCCTTTGTAAAATTCAAAATATGAACACAACCAGATATATCTATATATATATATCTATATATATATATATCTATCTATATATATATATATCTATATCTATATCTATATATATCTATATATCTATATCTATATATATCTATATATATATATATATCTATATATATATATATATATATATATATATCTATATATATATATATATATTATATTATATAATATAATGTTCTCTTGTCTGTCCCATGTTGAAGAGTGGCTAAGAGCAATAGGACTCTGTGTCACGTCATAATTATACCCCAGGGACACAGGAAGTCATTAATTACTAATTAAAAGTTCCAATTTACTCTGAACAACTTTAAAAACTAAACTAGAAATTAGAAAAATGCTTCAATTACATTTATTTTATAGGAATTATTATGGATACCAATAATTGTGGAGGGCGCTGTATATTTTATTAGATTACACACACACACACACACACATACATAACAGTAGGCTGCCTCGTCATTTATGCCTAAATAAACTTGCTCCCAATAAATTTAACAAAGCAATTTTTCATTCTGGGAACAAGACATCTTGCAATTAAAAGGAGCTGCTTGAGACTTTCAACCACCATCCGCTGCCTCTATGCTTATTAAAACAGGCAGTTATTAATGATCTTTGTTGTGCATCCAAGCACAATTAAAATTTCTTGAACATACTAATAAACATAGCTGTTAAGACACATAGGAAATGTCCCCGTTGATGTTTGCTAGTTATCAATGCATGAAGCGAGACCAAGTACAATAAAAGTGTGATGCCTAATTGATCATGGTTTTGCTGTTCTGTTGAACACAAGAGTGCAGATACCACTTTTACATGATTGCTAGTCAACAGTGATTTAACACCCTCAAGGAATACTTCTAATTTAATTAAGTTTCTGGCTGAGAATAGCAACAATGACTTCAAGAAAAATCCAAGAGTTGAAATAACTAATTAAATTCACTTAAACAGCACTGCATTATAATGTCCCACAAAGCAAACTAACACACACATGCATGTGATATGCAAATATCTTTTTTCTTTTCCTCTAATAGCCTCCCTGTAGCACTTACTGGGAGGGTGGATCATTAAACAAAAATAAATAAATAAATTTAGCAAATGATTAACCACACTGTTACCAAAATTGACCATAGTATTTAATCAAAGCAATGTAAAAAGATGACAAACTTTAAGAATCATCAATTTACAAGAGTAGCAGGAGGCCATATCTTGATAAATTTAAAATGTATAATGTTGCATTAACATATATTTACAAATTTGAGTCTATACCACCCGTCCAACCCAAAAGCAGCTGGATAATTGAAAATGGTTGTGACAATTTCAAAGAGTAAGAATGTCTTATGCCAAACAGTTAACAGTGCAATCTCTTTAAACAAATACAGAACTCAGAGATATTTTTATTTATTTGATTAATTTAACCCAAATAAATGCATGCATTCCAAAATATACAAAAGGCAGTTAACTTAATTATTCTGAAGTAATTTACAATCATCAAATGTTCGTTCTGGTTTAAACATCAAAATATTAAATTACTGTCAGACTTTTCACATTTTGTTGTAACTGAAAAGTAACCTCTTGTCAACAGTAAAAGTTGAGTTTCCCATAATATTGCAAAAATAAATTCTGAGAAGCTACAGTGTGTAATAAAAGTAGAATGAGGCTCTTCCCATTTACACTATTCATACTTTGTTTTCATGCAGGATTATATTGGGCTTCAAAGCCGTGTAGTGTAATAAGGCTAAGCATCCATTTTGTGTATTATGAACAGCTAGACTGGCCCACTTGCCATTTTTTTCTTTTTAAATAGTACTTATAATACGTATTTGGTGTTAAGTGAAGAGCACACACTTAAAAATACCTCTTATGAAGCGAGCAGTAATAAAAATTATTGTGTGCATCACTTGTAAAAAGTTATTTACGTATCAAAGTAGCCTTTTTACACAAGCACTTTGAAATACTAGAAAATGTAAGAAAATGTTAAAAAAGTCCAAATGTTTTCACAACTAAATCTAAACAATCTAAAAAAACAAATTTGATAACTTTTTTTTCTAAGCTGTTACTTTAATAAAAAAGTCCACAGTAATAAAATTAGCACGTCACTGAAACAGATTTAATAATATCAAGGAAACTCAACTTTTAAAATACCTTGAGTTGTGGATAGATTAATAGGTTATAATGAATCGTATCTTCTATATTTTGAATTAAGTGACATTAAAAAAAAGATTATTTAATTAAAACAATACAGTAAAACGAAGCGTATTTTGAACTCCACAGAACAGTTAAGATCAAAATTGTTAACTCAAAAGTCTATAATAACAGAGGTGTAGCTTTGTTAGGCTCATGGGTTTTCTAGCAGAAAGGTTTTCTTTTAAATTATATTAATAGTAAATTTCAATATGATATAACGCATGGACATTAGAGGACCTCCCTGATGGCTCAGGTAAGCTGAGTAATACCACTGTTAGGCAGGAGAGGGTGCTGTTGCTGACCATGTCTCTGTCTATGCCTGACGGAACGTTTGCTTTGAAACGGTTTATTATTAAACAAGGTTGTGGCCTGTTTGGCACTTCAACTGGTGCATCATGTCCAGCATTTTTTTCAGTTGATATTGCAAAAAACACATAAGCACAAAAAAACAATTATCCCTTATAAACGAAAAAAACATAAATAACATAGCTGAAAGGCTTTAACATATGCAAGAATGTACAGTACTTGACTTTGGATTTGACTCTGAAACATACTGTATAATGACATAACAACCAAACATATGAAAGTTATACTTTAAGTCGAAACACTTTTATTTGTGGAAAAACTATTTATTTTATAATAAATATAATACAAGTAAATGCCACATGAAAAGCAGGTGGAATGGACAGAGTTGTAATGAAGACGACTTTTGCATGAACTATAAGTTAAATTTATGCTGCAAGCTTCAGGCAGGGTTCTCCAAAACATGTTTTAGCAATCACAATAAAAAATATATGCACACATACAGTAGTATCTGTCAAAATAATACAAAGAGTACACAACATGTGTTTTAAACTAATGTGGGCTTTATCAGGAATATGCATCTTCAGGATCGAACCTCAGATGTGTGTATATATATATATATATATATATATATATTTTTTTTACGACGGACTTGCCCACACCTGCCCATGAAATAGCCTTTGAGTCAATTGTCCTATTACATTTGAGCCCCTGAAATGAAGGGATTGTGTTAAAAAAATGCATTAGTTGCCTCACATTTTTATGCAATCTTTTTGTTGAACCCACTGAATTAAAGCTGAAAGTCTGCACTTCAACTGCATCTGAGTTGTTTGATTTATAAATCATTATGGTAATGTACAGAACCAAAATTTGAAAAAAGTTGTCTCTGGCCAAATATTTATTGACTTAACTGTAGATATATCCATCCATCCATCCTCTTCTGCTTATCCGAGGTCGGGTCACGGGGTCAGCAGCTTGAGCAGAGATGCCCAGACCTCCCTCTCCCCGGCCACTTCTTCCAGCTCTTCCAGGGGAATCCTGAGGCGTTCCCAGGCCAGTCGGGAGACATAGTCCCTCCAGCGTGTCCTGGGTCTTCCCCGGGGCCTCCTGCCGGTTGAACGTGCCCAGAACACCTCGCCAAGGACGCGTCCAGGAGGCATCCTGATCAGATGCCCGAGCCACCTCATCTGACTCCTCTCGATGCGGAGGAGCAGCGGCTCTACTCTAAGCCCCTCCCGGATGACTGAGCTTCTCACCCTATCTTTAAGGGAAAGCCCAGACACCCTGCAGAGGAAACTCATTACATCCACTTGTATTCGTGATCTCGTTCTTTTGGTCAGTACCCATAGCTCATGACCATAGGTGAGGGTAGGAACGTAGATCGACTGGTAAATTGAGAGCTTTGCCTTACGGCTCAGCTCCTTTTTCACCACGACAGACCAATGCAGAGCCCGCATCACTTTAGACGCCGCACCGATCCGCCTGTCAATCTCACGATCCATTCTTCCCTCATTCATGAACAAGACCCCGAGATACTTGAACTCCTCCACTTGGGGCAAGATCTCGCTCCCAACCCCAAGAGGGCACTCCACCCTTTTCCGGCTGAGGACCATGGTTTCGGATTTGGAGGTGCTGATTCCTATCCCAGCCGCTTCACACTCAGCTGCAAACGGATTCAGAGAGAGCTGAAGATCACGGCCTGATGAAGCAAACAGGACAACATCATCTGCAAAAAGCAGTGACCCAATCCTGAGTCCACCAAACCGGACACCCTCAACACCATGGCTGCGCTTACAAATTCTGTCCATAAAAGTTATGAACAGAATCGTTGACAAAGGGCAGCCCTGGCGGAGCCCAACTCTCACTGGAAATGAGTTCGACTTAGGGCCGATTTATGCTTCACGCTCAGAACACGTACGTGCCCGCATCATGGCTGCCATGCGTTTCCAGCGTTCATTTCACGCGTCCTCTGAGCAGGTCCTCAGAAATTAGCGCGATGCGTGCGTGAGTTGCAGTACCAGCAAAAAGTCGGGGGGCACAGTGTGCTAAAAGTCTGAACGTGACGTCAGAGTCCCTGTTTACTATCTACATGTGACAGCAAGCCTCTATGGAGATCCTTCGGGGATCGATATGCGCGCTTTGCTGTTTGATGAATGGTTCAAAGTGGTGAAGCAAAATGCCAACATACAGATGCATTCGTGGTGCTTTTATATTGAAGCGTCGCATATTCCCGATCGTAACGACACGACACATTTTAAAAGTCTCACATACATATCTTTTGTGCCGTCTATTTTTTATTTTTTTTACTTTACCTGCTATCAGGTCCAAGAAGCTTGTAGCGATTAAAACCTAGGATGACGTTTACAATGGTCTGCTTTAATAATAAAGTAAACTACGAGGTTAAAGTGGACATTTCGAAATTAAAGCTGAAATTTCCACTTTAATCACAAAATACACGTTTTCACTGTGTCTTTTATTTTTTTCTCAGTGGCTCAAATACAGCGCTATACATTATGTTGCCGATGTGAAGTTGCACAAAAAAAAAAAAAAAATAGACGGCGTAAAAGATGGTATGTGAGAAGCCTACTCACCATATTATATATATATATATATATATATATATATATTATATATATATATATATATATATATATA
Source organism: Polypterus senegalus (assembly GCF_016835505.1). Lineage (NCBI taxonomy): Eukaryota > Metazoa > Chordata > Cladistia > Polypteriformes > Polypteridae > Polypterus > Polypterus senegalus. Next base: position 65,133,771 of record NC_053158.1, on the reverse strand, counting down.
TATATATATATATATATATATATATATATATATATATATATATATATATATATATATATATATATATATATATATATATATATATATATATATATATATATATATATATATATATATATATATATATATATATATATATATATATATATATATATAAATATATAAATATATATATATATATATATATATATATATATATATATATATATATACACACACACACACACACACACAAGGCTAGTTGAAATCTAAGCAATCAATGTAGACTTCTGCATTTGTCTCTGCTATGTTATTTGGTTTGAGATTCATAAAAACAGGGTTAATGTTTGTGATGCTCTGTCTATCAGAGTGACAAATGCAATGCATTTTATTATTAAAAATGTTAATGCTGTGCCATCTATTGGAATTACAGACAGCAACCTGATGGCCACACAGACACATATCCTTTTGATTAAGATGTATATATAGATAATAAATGCTTAATATGGACAATTTATACTACAATTATAGCTATATTTGTTTGGTATTTGAATATTAAATGTAGTATCAATTTTCAACTTTAGCTGAAAGAAAAAGTAGTAACTCCCTCATACATTACTACGTTACATTTCAAACCTCTCTTTTAATTTTAATAGCATTGTTTTAGGACACATGAAGATTGACTTTCTCTAAGAATGTAAATGTTTCTCCATAATGCTTCCCTTATGTCCTGACAAGTACCCCAAAAGCAAGACACACACTAGGGGTGGATATGCTGTAGGTGATGCACTCCATGGTACTCTTGACCCACATACCTTAAAATATTTTCTGAGAGGAGCTTTACACATTTCAAATGAGACTCAACATGGTCTATAGGGAAGCACTTTGTATTTTGATCCATTCCCATAGAACTCAGAAATGTTTATAGCTTGTAATAATGTTGTAAAATATATCACATTACTCAGTGAACAGTTCTTTCTTTGCTCTCTAATCTATTTTAGAGAAACAACCTGGCCCAAGCAAAGTCTTGATGATCACCAGTATCTTTAGATTCTGAGCCATAAGTAATTACCATGGGATATTTACTATTTTCAAATCTCTTTTTATACCTATTTACATTTACATTCACTTATTTTGTTGACGACTTTATCCGAGGCAACTTAAAACATTTATAATAAAACTGTTTACATTTTTTTTTGCATTTGAATTGGAGCACAGGCAGGTCAAGTGACTTGCTTTGGTCACACAGTGTGTGAGTTGCAGGATCTGAACCCAAAACCTCAGGATTGGAAGTCCAAAGCCTTAACCACTACACCACATTTATTCTGAAACCATAAAAGTAGCCTAAAGTGAATACAGGTAGAGGTAACCAGCCATTATGTGTTATGAAAAGAAATGGGTTATTTATTTGTCCATCCTTCTACTTACTGAATTTGCTCCATCCAATATAAGTTCATGGGGCTCAAGAGCTCAGCCAAGCAGTATCAAGCACCAATCCATCATTGAGCACAAACTCGCACAGTCATACTCACTCATACCAGCCCAGTTTAAAGTCACCAATAAACCTAATCTGCATAAATTTGGAATGTAGAAGGAAATTAGAATACTAAGGCACAACTCACAAAGAGACATAAATTGTATGTAAACTTCAAATACAGTGTACCTTAATCAGTGATTTGAACCAAGGACCCTGCAGTAAGGCAGCAGTGACAAGACACCACAGATGTCAACTCTCCATGCCAGTACGAATCGATCAACAAGTGCTGTTTCTGAAGGTTGTGTACATTGCTGAGAAAGGTTTCCAGTTATACTCCATAGTATGTTTTCAAGTTTTATAACATGTGAACAATGGCAAACAATATCACATTTAATATTAGGCCAAACTGTCAATTATTTTAAAAGTGAACCTAAACTTTGTATACCACAGTAAGTTCATCTAGCGCAAAAGCAGCATTGGGTTTGTTCACTCAGAAAAGATCTAGTGTCACAATGGACTGGCGTCTTGGCCAGGATATACAACTTCTTATCCAGCTGGAAGTCCCTCATCATGGATGAAAAACATCACTAAACAGGAGCCCCAACCGGGATAGCTGACATTCCTTTTCAAGAGTGGGATGATGGAACAGAAGGAGACTACCTCTCAGTCTCAGGGCTGTGTTCACACTCTATACAAAGGAAGGCAGCATCCTCTATTGGGTCTCCATGAGTGCACTTGAAGGGCTGACAGGGAGTCACAGTCCTAATTGGCAGCCCTGCTGGATTCCTTCTGTGCTGCAGGGGGAGCTGCCTAGAAAAGACATTCCTATCTTATGGAGGGCTATGCCTGAACTGGAAGTGCTTCATGTGTGTAATATTGTAGTATCAGATATACTTCTGGGTCCTGCATAAACTGAGCCACCCTACCTCACCCAGGAATCTGGGTAAGGAGAGGAGAGGAGAAGGAAAAATCTCACCAGGAAGACATGGAGGAGAAAGAGGGAGAGAAAATAGTTTGTGCTGGATTTTAGGAAAGGCCTGAATCAAAAGTATTTTGCTTAAGAGAAAGAAGGTATTTGAACCCGGAACTGTTATTCATGCAGTAGTGTCAAAGGTTTAGGGCTTTGAAACACCCCTTAGTGGGTACAAAGTATGAACATATAATATGTATAGGCTGGCCTGAAAGAAAATGAGATTTATCCTGAACTTCGTGGTGACAACTATAAAGAACAGGGTAGCCAAGTCTGTCACAAAGTGGACGGAAAGTGACTTCTGCAATATGTAGACAAAATTATCCATTCATTATAAAGTCTATGCTAAGTGCCGGCATGAAACTCTAAGATAGAAGTTTCATTACAATGTTTGAGTAGACTGAATGACATCTTATCATCATGCCTATACTCAGTTTACCAAAGATACGCAACATATGACTTTTCAAGTTAAACTTGTCAGCATCTCTACAGGTTTAAAATGGAAAAAAAGTTAAAAATGCACAAAACAAAGCAAATCTACTCACATATTATATATATATATATATATATATATATATATATATATATATATATATATATATATATATATATATATATATATATGAATGAAATCCTTAGCCTAAAAAGTGCAACGATTTTATGACATTTTTATATAATTTTTTGTCATGCTTTAAATCGGGTTTGTTTTTAAACCTCCATATATATGTTTGGTATCATTCTTTTCAGAATTTATTGAACTTTAATGTGATGTTGTTTATTCAGTTTTTAAATTTTAACCTAAAAAATATCAAGAACTCACGTCCCGCGAGATAAGACTTTGTGCCAAGAGATTTAACCACGCCTAAATAAAAGACAAAAAGTATGGCCAGTTGCTGTACAGGCTTTTAAATGTTCGAAGCGCCGCACAAGATGCAGATCACGTGGCACGGCAGCAGCAGCAAGCCAGCAGCTGATCTAGCAATGAGGAGGGAAGAAAAAAAAAAAATAGTATGTGTTTCCCATTGTATCACAGTTTAAGAGGGGGTTTTGGAGGAGCGGCCACGTCTCCATGGTGTGCGTTCAGCCCCACCACCCCCCTTCACAACACGAGCGGCAGAGATGCAAAGTGGCTGGCATGTAGCGCAGGCTGAGGGGGTTGCCAAGCGAAGTGAGCAGGGGCGAACCCCCTAGTAAATATATAAAGTGTACATTTTAATTTGAAAAGGTATAACAGTGACTGAAGTTTATACTTATGTCCCACCATTACACTCACTGTGATTGTTATGTGAATGCTAAAAGCTGAATCAACAAATGAAAAATGATTTTGTTTGCATTTCATTTACAAGATATGTTAGACTATTTACATTTAACAGTTTTAAATTTTGGAAATCTAAGGAAAATGATTTTTAAAACCTGTCCTGTTGTTCATGAGTTTGATCTGAATATTTGATAAAATAGCTGTACATGTCTACTTCAATTTGAGATATAAAAGCAGAGATATGAATAAAAAGGAAAAAAGTTGCTTATTTGTCTTTCACTTGTCAGAGCTCAAAAATATGTGCTGTCTCCTTCAAAATATTCCTTTAAGCAGTGTATGCATTTCATTATAGAAAAGCAATTAAAAGGACATTAATTGGTTAAGGAAAGCAAAATATTTATTGATCTTTGTCAGCTGTTTTGTGAAAAACAAAACCGTTAAGCTGTTGAATACACACTATTTGAAATTATGATTTTATGACACACAAAATTGTTTTTTAGATATATTTCAGTGTTTTGGATGGAGTGAACAGCCCTCATAGCTTTATCAGTATCTTACAAAAACACATTTTAAAATGCACAAGAAAAAAAGCAGTACTATTTTGTTGCAAATGCACTGTTTAATTCAATACGATACTGCAATGGCCAAGCTGCCAAATAATAAAACAAGGTATCATAAGACCTTAAATAGTGTCAGTCAGGACCAGTGCAGTTTATTTCTGTAAAACATATTACTTTCGGCATATCATTTCTGTGCAGATGAGAAAGAAACAATAAAACAAATGTAAATGGCAAAAATGCATAAATCGACAAAAGAATTTACACAAAAGCCCAGACTGATAAACCTGTCTTTATATAATATAATCAAGTAAAGGAAATCTTAATTTGCTTTGGGATAATTAACAACTTAACTGCAAAAGTTATCAAATTGTTATTGAATCCATCCCCTTCTACAGTGATTACTAATCAATGTGTGCTGCTATGCAGTTAATAGGTTTGTAAAGTTTCAGCCATGTCAAAATTCATACATTATCATCTGCTGACATAATGTGAAGTCTCACTTGTAAGCTGCTTTATGTTATCCGACATGTGAAGAAAAAGGGAAAATGTTGTTTCAAGTTAAAAACAAATAAATAAACAAGCTAGAATTTTCAGAACTCATCAATTGTTTGAACAAACCGCTAAGTTAAAGGTGAAAGCATGACCTTCAAAAACTAACTTAGACTAACACATTTGAGATACTGTATAAATGCATTACACAAAAATTTCAGCCAAGTTATCAGTGAGGTGAAATCAAAAACGTACTGTATGCCCTGTGTATCAGACTGCAGTAAATGATACAAGGTATCTGCGATCCTAAATTGTCCCCAGTGTGTGCGGTGGGCTAGCACCCTGCCCGGGGATTTGTTCCTGCCTTGCGCCCTGTGCTGGCTGGGATTGGCTCCAGCAGACCCCCATGACCCTGTGTTAGGATATAGCGGGTTGGATAATGGATGGATGGAAGGATAGATACAGGGTGGTCTAGATCTAATTATGCAAATCCAGATCGTCTGGATGACTTTGATTTATACAGGGACGATTCCAGTTCGGCGCGAAGATGATTTTTCATGTTGTCAGTTGTCACTCTTCTCGAATGTTCAGGATTTTTCGGGTGATTTTCTATGAAATAAAACTTAAGTTATAGCGTAATGAAAATTGCATAATTGGATCTGGACCACCCTATAGATAGTACAATTTGTAAGCAGAATTCGCTATAAGAAAATACCTGTACTCTCAAAAATGATAAAAACTCTTAAGGTCATTTTGCTTTTTTAAAATGTTTTATTGGTTATCCCTGAAACAGCTCTCGCTTAAATTATTCAAACAATCAATAAAATTGTAATATCAGACTGCTGGATTCTAACATCAATCCACCATCCTGAAAATCGTCCGGCCTTCTAAATGCAGTAGCAGGTTTGATCACATTAGACAACAAATGTATCATAAACAGCCTGAACCTTAAACCACAAGGCATCTCAATCCTTCTCCCCAGCTGTCCTGACTCTTTGTATCTATTCAAATATAGCAGCAATGTAACACCTGTCTTCCCTATTATCAAGCCACCACCCAAAACCTGCTTACATACTGGGAGAGTAATAGTGAAGCAGCTGTCGCTTCCGCTGTGAATTTGCCTGAGCCTTGTTTGGAGATGTAGATACCTCAGATATCACATTCAGTTTCAATTTCCAGTCCCACATTCTTTTAATATAGCACAGACCACCCCACCTCGAGCAGAAGGAGTGTTCTTCATCTACATTTTCATGATGGCTGGGAGGAGGACAAATGGAGAAAAGGAGGCTAAACAGAGATAATACAGATAAGATAAAACAGCTGAGTCAATTTCTTAACTTGTAATTTAGGGTCAGCTGTGTACCATTAAAGAGTCGTGCGCCCAAAAATGTCATAAAGGAAATTTGAAACAGAGAAATTAAGACAATAACTGCAATTGTTCAGACACTACAACTAGTTAAGTGCATTATTCAAGTCCAACAGAACTGGTCAATTGTCTCAGAATTCACTCTCTGTGTACTTACTGTACAATCACTTTTTATTTAAATGAACAGTTTTGGGTAATTATGTTGTATAAGCAAGACTGCATTGAAATTATTTATAGTTAATTAATTTAAGATTTAAAATAACTGAAATAGAAGAAAACAAAATACAAAAAATAGAAGGTATTATTATAAGATCTAGCAAATTAACATGAGTAAGAAATTAACTTGAATTAAACAACTGAGATTTAAAAATAAAGCATTGAGGCTTCACAACACAATATTATTTCAAATTCTAAAGATAGGATACATCTTAAAATAAAATACATTTGCCAAGATAAATTCATCATAGGGCTCACGACTAAGACTACATTTATTTTGGTTACTCATATTTTTAATTTGGTCACCAAAGGCAAAAACAATTTAAAGCTATGTGGACTATAAGTCCAGTTGCCAGGGATCTAGCAGAAATGTGTGATGGGATACTGAACTGCAAGTCTCTAATGCCTAGTGAAGTATCAGCTGTTTTAAACTGTCACTGTATATAGAGCTCATTTACAAGTACGGAGGCGTGCATGAAGCATTTTTAATTCAAACCTTTAGCATTTTAACTGTAGAAGGTGACTGCATAGCTGGTTTTGGATTTTAGGCAGAACCTGGGATAATGTCTCTCATATTGCATAAGACTCTAGACAGAGAAGCATAGAAGAAAAGAGGATTTGATATAACTTCTTAAAACATAACAGAAAATGATAAAATCATCACAATGTAACATGGGACTATTAATAATAAGCCACCAAATGCAATTTACTGCCAAACCCGGTCCATATCCCACCTGTCACCCTCACTGCTCCTTCTTCCTCCACCTTGCTGCTTGTGGCTTATAATGAGGATTTTTTTGTCTCAAAACACTGAATTCCCATTAAAAATGAGCAAACAGGCTAAGAAGGTACGCAAGTATTCCAGCTATAGATGAAGGATGAAAAAATAAAATCGGACATTGAAATCCTTGGAATTAATAAGCTGGTAGTATTTGGGGACATATAAAAAGAAATGAATTTCGTACAAAGAAGTAGGCCAGTGGGATGCTTTTAAAAAAGAAAAATGTTATGCCTGTCAAAGAGACCAACCTTTTTGTGGGATGTTTTTGTACTCTGCTTTCCTGATGAGCTCTAAATAACTATTAAAACAGGCACTAGGCTTGTTAATATGAAATTATTTACAGGTTTAACAGAGCCATGTTCAGAAGGATTACTAAATATTACCACTAACACAATTTTATTTAAGTATTTATTCTACAATAAAATAATCTCCTGTTATGAGTGATCATGTGGGAGTGAGCTCTGCGATGGGCAGAGGTGGGTAGTAACAAGTTACATTTACTGCATTACATTTACTTGAGTAATTAAAAAAAAAAATTGTACTTCCAAGTGTAGTTTTACTGCACCATACTTTTACTTGAGTACATTTTTGAAGAAGAAACGCTATTCTTACTCCACTAAATTGGGAAACACTCGACTTGTAACTTTTTTCCATTTATACATTAAACTATATTTTTGCAAGAGAGAAGTTGCCAGTGGATCTGCTGTATGACTGTTTCACCAATCAGACATAGCCATGCAGTCATATGACCACACACAAACTTCCTGTGTCTTGCAGCCTGTGAGAGACTTTTGAGTCATGCAGGGCTCCTGTTCACTGCTAAATGGTCACAGCTTCACTGCAAAAAACAGATCGTAGTTCCCAAGCCTGCCTTTTATGTATTTTCTCCTTTTCTTTGATTCCCCTTCTTTTTTGTGCTGACCCATATATATACACTCCCGCCTCCGTGGGCCTTAATCACACGCTGCAAGAAGGAAATAAATCAATTGAGAACAATCGGTCCCACACGTGCAGGTGTGACTCACTCCAACTACCTCATTAACTCTCCGTGGTCGTGCAATTACGCCCACAGAGAGTGACACGGCTTTATAGATTTGAAACTGGCCTTTTTTTTTTTTTGAAGCCGCGGACCCGCTACACAACAAAGTGCATATGCAGTATTTTACTGTCAGTGTACAGGATATCTCAGCACTGTAAGTAGTTTGCAGTGTTCAAAGATGCATGTTACCTACTGTAGGTATCAGCTTCAAAAGCATTGTGAAAAACTGAGATTTGGAACTTTGTGTTATATGTGCATCTTTATTTTGTTAAGATGTGATTTATTTTCACTCATTTTTTTATAATTTGGAAATAGCAGAATTTGCACATTATTTTATATTTTTGTCTGTCTTATTACAACATTTCTAAAAAATAAATCATTTACTATGTTCAAACAGTTACTCAGTACTTGAGTAGTCTTTTTACCAAGTACTTTTTTACTCTTACTTGAGTAAGTTTTTGGTGGACTACTTTTTACTTCTACTTGAGTAATGTTATTTTGAAGTAACGCTACTCTTACTTGAGTACAATTTTTGCTTACTCTACCCACCTCTTGCGATGGGTCCTGTCTTCAAACACATATAATTATTAATGCAGTTTTAAAGGGTTACTCACATTGTCCCACATTATGCTCCAAGAGCACGGAAATACTCTGAATCAAAACTTTAATAGGCGTTTCTGGAGTCAAAGGCTGTTATAATGCCATTGTAATGTATTTTTTCCTTTCTCTTTAATGTATATTAACCACTGTATGATACATACTTCTGCTGATAATTAAAGTAAATATAAGTAAATTTCTTTTTCATATTTTCATACAAATATTTAATTGGGCAAGAGTCAAGAAATGATTTTTTTTTCCTATATCCTGTATCTACACTGTACAGTATGTCTTTGTTGGTGCGTTAGTTTTTGCAACAAAGTGCCCCGAGTCACACTCAAAGGCCATATTTCTGTTTTATTTCATTTTAATGCTGCAGGCTACATTTTTACCGGAGAGAGAAAACGTGAACAAGATCCTCAATAATATGTTTATGGGATAAAAGTCACTACTTGGTGTCTGAAAATAAACGCAGGAGAAAGCTTTGGGCATTTGAATTGCAGGGGTCTTCTACTGGAAGATAAAAAGACTTCAATGAATTCTCCAAAGGTAGTAATGGTATATTTATGGTATTGGATTACCATTCATTTTAATAGCTGGGATAACTTTACACATAAATGAAACAGATGAGTCAAATGTTACAAGTGACTATAATAGTTTTTATAGGCATATTACTTTTCAGGAAAGCCAACTACTAATGTAATGCTAACAGCAAACATATCAAGGTTTGGTCTAAAAATTTGCACTATAAACGGCCTTAACTGGTGCACCTGTTGGTGTAAATGGTTATACTGAATTAATGCTAAACGCATATCTGCAAAGTCAGCAATATATCTGTTGTTTCAAGCTGTCACTCAACAATTCTTATAAAACATTTATGTAACCGTTTGGCTAATGCTCTCCTCCTAGATTTACTGTGTACTTGATTCCTACTTGTTATATCTTATATTTTTTGATGTTCTTGTATTAAAAGTAATGCACCTCTCATTAAACTTTGCCATGTCACATTAACTCATGTTTGAATTAATGTCTTTGTTCCTACAGCACATTATTCCCTGTCTTTTATATCAGATATTTCACAGGTTCTTTGAAGTGAACACATTTTTTCTACTTGTATGACTGGTATTTAATAGTTTTACTTTATTCATGAATTTCAGGCTGATAATATACAGTAATGGCATTTGTTTTGCAAAAAGCCTTAATGGTCTACCTAAAATAAAACTTCATTGAGACTATAATATACTACAATAATTGTTTAAAGGAGGAGGTCATTCTGCAGATTTTTTCCTTAGCTAAGAGCTAAGTTTTTATTTTTAAATACCATGTCTGCCATGTGATAAATTGCTTCCAGCTTTTCATATTGAATTCACTTTACTGTAATGTCCTCCGGTGTCGTTGGGTCATGTGATTCACTCCACACCTGAAGTAACTGAGAATACCAAACACCTAGGTGTTGACTCCATGCAGCATTCTCATTTGCAGACTGAAGCAGTTCAGTTTGCTTGGCTTACCAATAAAGGAATTGTTCTTTCAAGTCTCTGTTTGCACTTCTGATGTGGACGTGTATTTTTATAAGACATACAGTATATACACCGTGTTCCAAGCAGAGTTTCATAGATGTAGCATAGAATTTGGGCACAATGTCTGGTGATATTGAATCGGAATTTCACTGTACTTTGTATACATGAAATGAATGGCCCTATAGACCTGTAAACATCTTTTACATAGAATAAGATAATGAACTACTTATAACTGCTTATGCATACTTCCTAGAGAAAGATGGCAATGCGGTGTCAAAAGAAACTCTGAAATCATATTTGAACTTTTGTCTTTACAATTAATGCATAAAAACATAATACTGCAAATTATGAAGCTCTGCAAATCATTCTTGCAAAGTAACATATCGAGCATTTACCTAACAGCTGTAGAAAGCACTTAACTACCCTCCAATCTATTCTCGATAATATTTTCTCGCTACTACATCAACATTGCTATACCTAACAAAGCAACTATTTAAATAAGTAAAAGATTATCAATAACAGATAGCCTTACATTACAAAATGACAAAAATAGTCCAGGTCTTCACAGTGGCTGCCTCACTGACACAGCATCCAGGGTTCACTTGAAGAGACTGGTTGCTGTCTGTGTGAAGTCTGCAAGGTCTCTGAGCAAGTGCATGATTGTGCTTTGTGATGTGCTGACATGAAGGGTCCTGCCTTGTGCCCAATGCTGCTGGGACAGGCTCTGCCCAATTAGTACGATGAACTAGATTAAGCAGGCTTGAGAATGTCATCAGATACATAACAAAAAAAATTATTCTACACTAATGAAATGTTTCCAAGTAAAAATAATCACATTTTATATCGGAGTTTTTCAACAACTGGTATTAAATACTTCCTTAATAAGGACAGGCTGAGGTATTGAGCAGTTGGCATAAGAAATGCAAAATGTATTATTTCGATGATAGCTACAGTATAAGCTCAAAAACTTTCATACATCTGGATATTCCAGAATGCCTTGTCATGTTCTACAATATTGCTGTTGTATTTAAATGAAACTGTCAGTCACTTGGTCAGAGCTGTTGAGTTTGATTTCATATTCCAACATCAGCATCTGCTCGTTGCCATTTCAGACAGACACCTTTGAAGTCATCTTAGAATATTAGTGAAGTTAATGCAACAAAACAAAAGGCTTAAACTGGTTGTCACACTTAATTTGCAGGAAACCTGTGTTATAAATATGGGATTGTCTCATAACTGAAGACAGGTTGTCTGTGCTTTCACAACACAATGGCCCACTTAAATGACTTGAGTGTCACTGATGCTTACCAGAAGAGGTAAAAGTTCCTCTTTATAGAGTTGACACGATCATGTTTTTTCCACTACACTACTCCTTCACAATCATTTCCTAATGATGGCTTAAATTAGCTTTGATGCTCTTGTATGTATATTTTTTTGCAAAGGAACTGGCAGTGAGAGAGAGACAGGAACAAAGAGAGAAAGGGAGATGAGTGTGTTGCTATAAAATTATGAAAGATGGCTAGTTTGAAAGTGCAATGGAAATCCGTCAGCATACTTTGGAGTCCTTTACTCTATTTCGGATCCAGAAAGCTCTCAACAGCTGTGCTGTACAAAAGTCATGGCACAAAGGGATTATAGTTAAAGGAAGGGTCTGACATCAGTATTTCTTGCCTAGTCATGCCAACCATTACTTGTGAAGAGTGTTAGTTTCCTTTATTAAAGATCAGTTGGCTTCCGTGAGGATCATATTTGTCCACCAACCATTTCACATGTTAGGCACATGAAGGAGGGTTATAACAGTTACAATTACATCCAGAAGGGACTTCTTTCCTTTGGTAAATATAATACAATGCCAAAACCTTGTCATCTTCAAAAATGTAACTTCCTGTCATGCAAAGCTTCTGTTATTCACAGTCCATTTCTCAAATAAACCTGTCATGTCAGCAGTTAGAAACAAGCCTTTCAATTTATGCATCTGCAACCTATGGTTAAATCATTCTTCTTTTGTAATCAACCTACATCCCCATCCTTGCCTTAGGGTCACAAGCTCCAAAAGGCGACAGAAGGAATGAAAACACAAATAAAAGTGGATAAAATGAGATTGCTTTGCAGGATTATTGAGGTCGTTCTATATGACAGTGAGAAAGTCAGGGATACAGAAGAAACCTCAGGTAGAAACTCTGTTCATCAGGATCAAGAGGAGTCACTTGAGGGGAGTGGAGGTGGTATGGGCATGAAGTCAAAATGACTGTTAGCACCCAACCCATGAGTGGTACTGGGCACACTTGGCACATGCTGAAGGGATTACGTCTTTCAAATGGCCTGGGAAATGCTCAAGAGGAGCTAGAGGGAGTTGCTGGGGATAGGGTGGCCTAAGTCTGTCCAGCTCTTAAATTCCCCACTGCAGTGCCAACCAGGAAAATAAATCAGAATGAAAATAACAACGATTAAGGTAGTCAGGGAAAAAAAAACTATAAACACCACACACCACTCGAATGTGTGTGGTAACATATCTGTTCCTAACTCAACGTGGCAATAAAGAACACGGCAGATTGGAATCCAAAACCCAAACACGCTAATGCTCGCATAATTCCTAATTACACAAGCATCCTAATGCAGATTGCACTCTGCTGGGAAACCATAAGCACTTATATATTGAGTCGGAGTTTGAATAATAGTTTGTGCAAAACACAATGTCAATGTCTCACAACCCAGAATGTAACTATCTGTACCACAATGTTGTTGACTGTTTAGCAGTCTCCCAATGTCTGTTTGAACAAGCACTCTTTACTTCAGGCACAACTGTAATTTAACCAAAAATTTATTGCAAAGCCAGTTGTACCCGATTCTACCCTGTGGAGTTAGTTAAGGTGGGCAATGAGGTCAAGTCAAGTCAACACACAAGGCTGCCAGTTCAGTCCCTGCTTCAATCTTACTGTGTAACCCTAAACAAGTTACTTAAAACCACCCATCTTCCAGTTGCTATGAAGTGTGTAAAAAAAAAAATTGTACTGCATCGTTATCTTGACAGTCACATTTGATAAAGACATCGGCCTCATATACATTGTGATTATTATTATTGTTATTATTAAAGTCTTTACTGCTCTGTTAAATGTAACATCTAAACAGTAAACATTGCTATTGACCTTGGGCCAACACAGACCACAGAAAGTGTTTACTTTTCAGATTTGCTTCTTGTAAATGCAGATTAAAAATCTTCTGTAAAATTAGTATGGGCTGCTTTCATATTTGATTAAAAAAAAAAAAAAAATCCTAAAGTGTCAAGACCCAGCGAAATCTCTGGTTAATGTTTGTGTACTTTCAGATTTTATTACTTCATACCTTAACTGATAAGTAAGGTATCAAATCCTTTGAGGATAAAATCAACAAAATAAGTCATTAGTAGCAGTTTTCACGCTTGTTAGTGTAATTACATTATCTACACTTATCCTAAATTAAATGGCATTTGTTGTAACTTAATGAAATTTAATAACATGCTGGCATTATGTTCATTGAAAGTTCAAGATTAAACTTTAACGCTGTTACACATGTACAGTACTATAAAATATATGAACTTGAGTGAATCTGTAATGAGAAATGCATTCACATTCACACAAAAGACAAACATGGTGATTGCTGAACATCTGTTTGGAAAAGCGGTTAAGTGAACGTTTTATGTGTTGGGTAAATTCCAAGTAGAAACTTTTGTTTATTAAGAATGACATGGTGAATTGTTGAAGTTCCATTTACAATAAGGTCCCTGGAAAGATTATACCTTGGAGATTAAGGAATTTATAATTTGCACATACAGTGGTACCTTGGTATGCATCCTTAATCCGTTCCAGATTCTTTGATTTATACCAAACAGGACGTATACCAAACAAATTTTTCCCATAAGAACTAAAGGGAAAAAGATTAATTCGTTCCCATGAAAAAAAATCCTATTGTTATTGGCATATTATACATTGATGGGGTTGTATAAAATAATTTAAACACTGCTTAATACTAAAATACATCAATACAAAAGCAATAAGATAAAATAAATGAATATTTTACCTCAATTTACTTTTTAATAACGTATTTGTTTATCACAATCATAGATACCATCATTCTCGGCATATGGTATGCAGCAGTAATGTCCCGGATACGCATGCCACCTTCATACTTTTCAACAGTCATTCAAATTTATGTGAAAAAACACAAAATCACGTGAATATTCACATAAAGTTATAGCGCAGGTTGTTCACTGAATGCTAGCAACTGGCGTACTGACTCTCATGGGTAGTCGTGGCTTTGTCTCGAGAGAGGTAAACAAGGGTAGCGCATGAGTCGTATTCAAAACAAAGGTCGTATACCAAGCAAAATTATTTACATCCACACAGGACAGAAGGGCACCCAAATAGACAAGTATCTTTTTATTAAGGTGGAATATGGTAGAAACTAATGATACATAACTGAAAACAAAAAAATATAAGAATATACATCACCTGTTTCAATATCCCTTATCAGGGTTTGCTCCAGTTTTGTTAGTTTACCCTAAGATGCATTTTTACCGTTCCTTCTACCATATTTATTCATATCATCGTTGACTATCCTCTTAATTTTACCCTTTTACACCAAGGTTTAAAAAAAGAAGGACTAAGGTTCTGCATTGATAGCACCACAAAATTAGGAAAAGAAGCACCATTTATCAAAAAGTAAACTTAAATCTCAGCTGCTGAAAACAGTGGTAAAATAAAAATCATAAAAAACATCTTAACATAATAATTGCTGGACCGCTTAATTACTGCTCATTAACTGCTTTGTTGGATGAAATGATCATGAAACCTGTTCTTCCACACCTTTACAATGTAGCATGAACCAAAAGCCCAAGTCATTATTTATTTCAATATAATTCAACCATATTAACTAACAACTCAGAACAATTCTATTATTATAAATTAGGTAGGATGTGAAAGTGTGAATGTTTACTCCCCCCCAAAAAAAGCTATTCATGAAATAGGTCTAATTTAAATTCTCACAGATGTTTAAACAAACTAGACACACTTACAACAACAATCCTTTTTTCTAGGGTCTTCTAGTGCCTGTGTATATTATCACTCGCCTATATAGACAATGACAAGTTCAAAGAGGCATGCCTTCTTGATGTAAAGCTGGACCCATAATGCTACTGTATAACCTGCCAGTTATCTTCAGATAGTCAACAAGTACCTGAAACTCCAAATCAACATTAGGTTAATGGGTTATTAAAAAATATTATTATTATAACTACAGTAAATATAACTTCTATTAATTTTTTAATGAAAGGTTGTTACCAACAGCAATCTCTCAAATCTCCATCTATTGAAAGCCTTTAAAAAAGAGTATCAGATTGCTCACATATGTTTAAAGACACAACACTTGCTTGCTGAGAGTATCCTCGCCTTCTCACAGCATTGCGCGGTGTAAGAGAATTCACAGCAAGCATTCAGCCCAAACAGAATGTGATCAACCTCAATTGGGAACTGAGAATTACAACTGCATAAAGACTCGCTGAAGTAACAAAACAAAGGGATCTTTTGAAGCAAACAAGTTAACAGGCAATAGGCATTACGGAAATGGTGGGTTTTCAAAACAATCAGATGTACTAGGGTGTTGTACCGTGTTAGCCATTATGAATGTAGAGAAATGACACCTTTTATTGGCTAACTAAAAAGATTACAATGTTCAAACTTTCGAGGTAACTCAGGCCCCTTCTTCAGGCAAGGACTTGCCTAAAGAAGGGGCCTGAGTTGCCTCGAAAGCTTGCATATTGTAATCTTTTTAGTTAGCCAGTAAAAGGTGTCATTTTGCTTGGCTTTTCTCTACAAACAAATCAGATGCAATAGATCTCAATATGTGTAAAAGCTAGAACACCACTTAGCACATCAGTTATCATTAGTGTTGCTTCAGATTGAACAGTATGTCAGCTCCAAATCACAATACAACATTTTGCATGAGTAACACAATCTTTAATTCCTCTTTAGGCACAACAGTAAAAATTTATACCACTTGAAAAGTTAAACTTCTCCTTATAAATAAATACTCTGCACTGAAACAAAACTTTTGAGACATACTATTGTGTACTAATTCCACAACACGTCATGATCTTGAAACAAATGCAGACCTTAGAGTTCATATTCAAATACATAATGATGGAATATCAGTAGGGGCTCAATTTGAAAAAAAAATAAAACATTTCAAGTACACAACAAGAAGATTTATGAAATGCAACAAAAAAGGTGCTACTACTGCATAAAACTAACCAAATCAAACATTCTGCAGTTGTAAAGTTTACGTACAGAACAGAGCTTTTCACAAAAGACATTAGAGGAAGCGATGACAAGTCACATTATCCACCGGAAAGGCTAAACAAATAAAATACTCTGCTAGATTTTTTTAGAGGCTTGCTAAGTATATTTGCTAGGAGGAAACTGTTTGGTTGTCTGATGTGAAGGACTAGCAGTCTAACATGAAAGGTAGCCCGTGTGCACTGTACAAGATATCTCAAGCGATCGGCCCTTTGAATTATCATGAGAAATGTTCAAAGCAGGGGCATATTTGATTTCAGGCATGAAAGGGTGGGGAACTGGTGGCACTGCTACTCCCTGCATGATTTCTAAAGACTTTCCCTTAGAAACTCTTAAAAGAAATGGATGCAATATTATACTAATTAGCAGTGCCCATGAGATCATTAAGAAATGCAGGGAGGTGTATGGGTATTGGGGGTGGCGGGTAACACTTTTCAAAATGCAGCCGAAACATGCACAGTGTGCCACGACCCCTGATTACATGTATACAATTACACAATTAAAATGTCATATGCCCTGTAAAAATAATTGATAAGAGAAAGACACTGCATATAAAAATACTTTTCATTTATTCTGCTTGTAAGAAATAAAAGTTTTTTAACCTAAAATTGAGAGCATGACATAAGGTTTTTATCATGTAGCAGGGATACATTTTTAAAGAAGCTACTTAGGAGAGCTCTGCCAATAACATGTTTCAGTTTGAATTTGGTGGAACGTCTTTATACATATTTCAAATGTGTACAAACAGTGAATTTCAAGCTGACTATTAGGTCCAATACTTCTCCACTAAAAAAATCATATTTATAATAAAGGCTGATAGGCCGGTCCATAAAAAAATACCATATGTCATACTCAAGGTAACCTCCTGATAGTACTTAATCTTTCACAAAATGCAGTCTGCTGCTGCTTGTTTAACTGTGTGTAGCCAGCCAATAACTTAGAAGGCACACTTCCCTCCCCAGACTATACTCAGCACCACAAAGCTAATCATACGGTTATTATATGGATCCATAAAACACACTAAATTCCTCAATTAAAATCTAATAACTCAACCTGTGTAAAAAAAAAAAAAATGATCCTGCAATGCATTAGAAACTTGAATACTGATTGGGGGCTTCCATGTCAACCAGATTTACACTAGTGTCTGTTTGAATGGAGGATAGTAAAAATGGTTCACTGGAGATGTGTTTTTTGTTTAATAAAGTTCACAAGTGCTGTAACCCATTGCCATTATTTTTCAAGTGAACTCCATACCTCACAAGGGGCAATCTGTTTGATAGATTATACAACAAGATAGCACTCGGATCACTCTCGTCATCTTAATGTGCAGTAAATACTGTATGAGGGCATTAACACCAATAAAGTCAGAATTAAAACCTACGCTACATAGGTTCATTTCATTTATGGCAGCAAGTATACGAGCTACATAATCACCACAACCTAAAGGCAAACAAAAGGATTAAATTCAAAACTTTTCTGATTTTTTTTTTTTTTTGCAGGTATCACAAGCCAGAGGTTGTAAAGGTGATTGAAATTTAAATGATCATCACAAATAATTTAAAGATTGATACATTTTTAGTACAGACGCAGGGGATATAACTAAATTATGGACCAAGTAATTGCACTATGAGCCTATGACATTTCCAAAACTTTTAAAAAGTCATTAGCTTCTTCCAAACATTAACCAGAGATTTCGCTGGGTCTCGACACTTTAGGATTTTTTTTTTGATTCACAGTGTTTCCTGTGTCAACTGCATCCACACATTAACATTCTGCAATTTATTTATTTTTTGTCTAAAAAAAATAACCAACAAGCAGTGATGGCTTCATGTTGACTTCATTGATTTATTTATGATTTTATATATAATGTTTGAATCACTGCCCTGCGGTGGGCTGGCGCCCTGTCCGGGGTTGGTTTCCTGCCTTGTGCCCTGTGTTGGCTGGGATTGGCTCCAGCAGACCCCCCTGTGACCCTGTAGTTAGGATATAGCGGGTTGGATAATGGACGGATTGATGTTTGAATCACAGACACACATTCAACATATACTACGATATTGATTGCAAAATTTGAAAACAGCAACATCAAACAGAAAGCAGGAAGGAAACTAAAACCATGTTACTGCATTTTAACTGTTCAAGAAAGCAGCACTAAGCCAAGTTTTAATTAGACACCTACTAACCATCAAGCATCTCCCCCCCCCAAGCTTAACAGCTGCCACAGCAGCATTTTCTTTACTGGTGGTAAACAGTGGCTATCAAGTAAGTGTCCATCCGACACATTGTAAATGTGGAAGCCTTGATGCAGCCATACAGGACAGTTTCAGACAGGAAAAATCCCAACCTGTGAATTTCGAAGGATTACTGATTTTGTTCACACATGTACTCCACACTGGATTTTACTAGCAAATGTCCATAATAGGCTATGCACGTGCGAGAATTTACTGTGCAGACCTTTGTTTTAAAATGCAAACAGAACATTTTACACAGAATTGCTGCTGAAGAGATTTCAATAAATATAATGGAATGTAAACAGTAAAATGAAGTATTGATAAAAACTGTTGCAGTATATTGCCTTTGCTTCTATTCCAATGTAGTTCTCCCAGTTTCCATTTTTGCAATTATATATACTAACATACACAAGTCTACAATCACCCAGAAATGTTCATGTGTTCGATAAAAATTGATATTTTTTTACTCAAGGTACTATTACATTGATTTGAAAATACAGAGAAGGCATTACTAAAGCTGAAAATGGTTATTACTGCATGAAATGACCAAATCATAATTTATTATTTATTCACATAAGACTCCAAAGCCCCATTTTCAACAGCTATTACTCTGGTAGATATGGCATGCATTTAAGGAAGGAGCAACTAAGTTCTTGTAAGGTGTCATTTTCTGAAAATGCAGGCATTTTTGCACTTATTCTCTTTGCTAGTTGTGCATCTAGGCCAGGGGTGTCGAACTCCAGTCCTGGAGGGCCACAGTGGTTGCAGGTTTTCATTCTAACCATCTGCTTAATTCATGACCAGTTTTTGATGCTGATTAACTTCTTTAGCCTTAGCTTTAATTAGCTTGACTCAGGCTCCTTAGTTATTTTTTTCTTAATTAGCAGCCGGGCAGTAATGAGACATAAAACAAGCAGGACATGACCAGCTCACCTGTACCAAACAAAATCTGAAAATAAAGATGAAGGTCTTAGTAAGGTTGATCCTTCAGATTACCAAAACATTTTAGGTGTTCTTAGAAAAAAGCAGAATATTAACAGTTTGGAAATGTCTGCTGTGGCAGAAAGAGAGCAGCAATAAGCCATGGAATTGAATAACGGGTTTAATTAACAGCAAGAATCAGCTTCTTATTAAGGATCTGGTTGGAGTTTGAAGCCCCAATTTAGCTGGTCATCTGTTGGCACATTTCATTTCTCATTTCTGTTTGGCTGTCATTTAATGAAGAAAAGAATCAATTCAGAAGACTTAATCCTTAAAAACAGGGCTATTAAAATAGAGGGAAAAGAAGTTAATTAGCAGTGAAAACTGGACACTGACTAGGAAAAGGGTTAGAAAGAAAACCTGCACCCACTGCGGCCCTCCAGGCCTGGAGTTTGACACCTGTGATCTAGGCTTTCCTGTTCTTTTTCTGTCCAGGTTAGGTCCAGGTTGTCCTTTTCACCCACAACAGTAACAGACACTTTTGGATTCAATCTTCATTACTCATAACAACAATAGGTTGCCTTGTTTCTTGAGAAAACAGTCACGTTTTGACCATTTTGAGCACAGAATTAGACTTGGAATGCCCGTACTTTTCAACCCAAATATAACAATGGTAATAATTCTTTACACTAATATAGTGCTTTTCTCACTACTCAAAGTGCTTTTTATAGTGAGTGGGGAGCCACTTCAACCACCACTAATGTGCAGGATCCACCTGGATGATGTAATGGCAGCCATTCTTGTGCCAGTACACTCACCACACATGAGCTATTAGGTGGTGAAGTGGTGAGAGAGATAGCTATTAGGTGGAAGAATGACTAGGCCATGGAGGGACATTTAGCCTCGGGATACATCCTGTAGTTTAGGAAGCATGCCCAGGAATCTTTAGTGACTACATAGAGTCAGGAGTTCGATTTTACATCTCACCCGAAGGACAGTGCCATTTTTACAGCACAGTGGCATTAGGATCTATGTTCAGACCACCACGGGGTTAGCACCCACTGCTAGACTCACCAACACCTCTTCTAGCAGCAACCCAAACATTTCCTAGATGGTCTCCCATCCAAGTACTGGCCAGGCCTGAACATACTTAACTTCAGGCTGCTAGACAATTCAGTTGTTTTACTGAACAGAATAACAGATTTCAGTTGCACTAAGCCAGTTAACAAAGAATAAGCATTTTAAATATGACTCATAAAAGATGAGCTCTGAGAGCTTACCATTAGGACACTGTTGCTAAAAATGGGGCTTTTCAGTAAATAATTATAAAAATCAGTCATTTCCAGCAGTAATAGTCGTCTACAACATTAGTAATGTCTGAGCATTATTTTTATAGATGAATATCAATCAAACATTTACATTTTTATGAAAAAGTTAGTGTACTTCACAACACATGTTTTAGTAAATTAATTTTCCCTTTTGCCACCCCATTTTGCATTAGTTCTCACTTCATTAAAAATACTTTTCAGATAAGCAGGAGTTCTTTGTGAGCTTGTAAGGAAGGTTAGAAAAAAATCAGATGGATGGATAACTTTTTTTTTTTTTTGCAAAGTTCCACGTCTTTTCCTTTTTGGGACCTTCAATTTATATTTTGGTATTCAATTTCAGAGCTAAAACAAGTACCATAAGATATTTGTTTGAGAACGAATCTAGCAATGACAACAAGGGCCAATGCGCACACACATTACTGCATGCTTGTTGTAAAAAGCAAATGATAAAGCAATTGAGAGAACAGCCTTTACCTTTCTATCCTTAGTAGTATTGTATAAAAAGTGTTTTACTACAGCAATACTGTACAAATACAAAGCTATTCTCTTTTACAGCAGACCAGAATAAAAAAAAAAATGTAATTGCTTTTCTTACATTTACAGGACACATGTAACATGTCTATAGAACATTAAAATAAAAATAAAAAAAAGGTTTTGCAAATAACAGATTAGAAAATAATTAACTATTTATAAAAAAAAAAAGAGGCATGTTTATTGTTATAAAATATTCATTATGATTTAGTGAGTTTGAGATCTGGAGTGCACGCTCTACAGACAATAAATATTTCAATACAAATGGCTTTATATGGTACACGCAGGCACACATTTTTGCCTAAATTCAAGACACATACAATCAAGATTTTTTGCCTTTTGTCACTACTTGTTATAGTCTTTAGCTGAAAGTGCTAATTTTGTGGCAATTAAAAAATAAATATCTAGTTAATTAATACTCTTGAGTTTGATGAATGTTTGCCCAAAGCACAACTTTGTAAACATACCTTGCAGCTATAATTCTGTAGGACTAGACTTGTGCCAATATATAGTCCAACATCTAAACTTGTCATTGCAAGCTAAAATCTCATTGTAGAAATGTTATAGTTAAGTCCAACTAAGAAAAAATCTCTCATGGACTGCTCAACAAGTCAATCAATCTATATACAGTGGATTCAGAAATTATTGAGACCCCTTCAACTTCTGCACACTTAGTTGTGGTGTTATTTTAAATTGATATATTTGCCATCAATATACATAATAACCCATAATGACAAAGTGAAGATGTGCTTTGAGGACAGTTTGTAAAGTTATTAAAACTCAAAAACTGTAATTTCTCATTTATATAAAAATTCAGACCCTTTGCTGTGGCACTCCAAGTTGTGGTCCGGTGCATCCTGTTTTCTTGAATTGTCCTTGCAATGGGTCTAGAAGTTGACTGGAGTCGACCTGTGACAAACTGAATTTGCTGGACATACTTTAGAAAGGCACACACGATGTGTTATATTATTTAAAATTGGAAAAAATCAAATACTCAGTTAGAGGATCTGTGCAGACTTTTTTCAAAACATGGCAGGATCTAATCAGTAATATTTTAAAATAAGTTTATAAAGCACAGAGAATTTATTAATTTAGGTATTTTTACAAGCCTTAAATTTTACACCGTTTGGCTTGCTCTCTCTCTCTCAAGGGTGGGGATCGATCTGTTCTTAGCATAATTCTTTTTTTTGTAAAAACTTGATTGCTATGTATTGATTGTAATAAAATTAATAAATAAAAATTAAAAAAAAAAAAAGAAAGGCACACACGTGTATAAAACGTCCCACAATTCACACTGCATGTAAGAACAAAAAACCAAGCCATAAAGTCAACTGAATCTTCTGTGGACCACCACAATAAAATTATGGTGAAGCACAGCTCAGGACAAGAGTATAACACATGTTCTGAGTGTTCCAAACCAAGACATCGATATTTTTGAAGTGGAAGAAGTTTCGAACCTGCAAACTTTTCTGAAAACATGTTTTCACTTAGTCATTATGGACTACTAAGTGGGCAAAAATGGAAAACGTATCAATTTAAATTTAAACCTACAACACAATAAACTGCCAAAAGTGATGGGGTTTGAATACTTTCTGAATCCACTGTGCATCCACCTTAATAAAAGGACAAATGTATGTGTGTGTCTATGTCTCTGTTATAAGCAATCTGATACGGGATTCATAAAATAGTGTTAATATTTGTTATGCACCATATGTTGGAATAAGAAACGCAATGCGTTTTGTAATGAAAATAACATCCATCCATCCATTTTCTAACCCGCTGATATTACAAAATACATTCAAATAGATGGTGCATTATAAACGTTAATACTAAGGTCTACTGTACATTGATTGCTTAGTTTTCAACTGGTAGCACAGGATCCCGAGCTGCTTTATCATGTGATGGGTGCAAAAATGCGCTATGCCAGTGCATGCTCCCCAACCTGACCTGCCCCTGACCTGACTTGGAATAACCAGACATTTGCAAATACCCTTTATTTTAAGAAGTCCGCATGTAGGTAAGACTCCTGAAAAGTAATCTCAAATTCAACTTTACAATAACGAAGAGAGTTTGAATATACAACAACTACACATAAAAATGTTCATCATCATAATTGTATTTAATGTTTTGCTTAAGTAATCATCTTCAAAGAAGGAAAAAGTATGTGAGCCCACAGATTAAGTAATTGTTGGAACATCCTATAGCAGGACATCTATACAATCAATGAAACAATTTATTGAAAGTTCAGTACTCAACGAATGTATGGTTAGAAATGCATAAGCTTTCAAATAATAGATTCTGAATGGCTGAACATACATCACAATTTTGCTTTTGATAACTTCAGAAGCACACACACTCTAGGGACTAATTAAATTTAGGTTTTATGAAGAAGTATTCAAAAGCCTATAAGTAGCTGAGCTTTGAGCATAGCACGCATAACACAAGTATGCCCACAGCATGCAGAGCATGTCACTCAGCAACTTTCCTTTGATAACTTTTTCCTTTCAAACTCCAGGCATCTGTTAAGTGGACAATGCATTAAAGGCTGACTGAACAACCTAGTATGAGTTTGTTACAAGCATAATGGCATAAATATGTACTGTATATGTCAGCTGTATTACATGACTGACAGCCTCAACCTACATTATTCAAAATACTTTCCCACTGCCTAAAAATATCAATAAAGTTTGGGTTTTGTATTTTTATCAAGACATTAAATGCTTTGCAAAAGAATAAAGTACAAAAACAAAACTTTTCATGCAATGTCACATAACTAAATGTCCATCCCTCACTCGTAATGCATCAAGGAAACATTTTGGCATTGAACAACATTTAGCTCAAGTTGTACTTGTTGCCTTGTCTAAAGTTTATTTAAGAGACCAAAACACATTGTATCACACAGTTTCTTTTCCGTATATGTGCAGCTTTATTCCAATCTTTACCTAATTTCAGTATATTCTAAACTAGCTGTCCCCTATGGCTCCGCCCACATGGTAGTAAAATAGGGCAAACTTCAAAAATCAACAAAAAAAAAAAAAATGTAATTCTGGCCAAGCGAAAAGTAGATACTCTCCAAAATCAAACATTGGCACTATATCTGATCATGCTCAGCTCTGACAGGAGAAGCACGTGGTCGTGATATCTCTGGCAATTAGCAGCTACCCTCTAAAACACACATACTGTAGCTCTGATCTCTCTCTCTCTCAAAAACGTCAAATGTTACTCCTTAACAATCTGTAGATGATAATGTCTGTTGAACAAACAGGTGTCGCTAGCTAAGTGAAGGCAAGGTACGTTACAACAAATGGCGAGAGGTAGACCAACTCGAAAGGAGGCTGGTGTGTGAGTGAGGAGGGCCCCGCAGCTTCTCTCTCAGATTCGCACAAATAAACTGAGAACTGAAAGTGCAAAGACAGAAGTCACAAAATCAACCAGAATGTCAGAGCAAATTATAGGACAAAACCTGATCTAAATCAGTTACGTAGCTCTCTTATGAAAACCAGACAGACATACAGATATAGATGACAGGAATTACCTATACGGTTATTTAAATATGTAACTTCAAGTACAGGAATCCACCTTAATAAAAGGATTACTTTTAAACAATGGGAAAGCAGGGGGATGTCCTTTGGTTAGGCTATTTCTATTAACATAAACAACAACTTTTTTTTTATTTTGGTAAGGTTTCATAGCACTTCAATTTTTACAAAATGTTTATTTGTAAAACAGAAGTACCTAGAAGGGATATTTTCAGCCTCCTGGCTAAGACATAAAACATCTGGACTTCTGGAAGAAAAGTAATAGGGTGAGAAAGGTAGACAAAAATCTTCTTCATAATTTATGCTGGTGACAGATTTAGCTCAGTACACCCAGGCATGAATGCTGGACAAGTTTTGTCCATTTCATATACAACTAAAGAAATCAAACATGATATACAATCACTTAGTTTCACTTCATGTACAAATGAGAATCTTTTTGCAATCAACCAGCAACCTTCTACCAAGTTTCAAAAGGGAAAGACACCAATGTACAGAAAGGCACAGAGTTACCAGATGAAAGTTTCAGGAATGTCATGACTGTAAAGAAATCCAGGATGGCACATTGGTGCAGTGGTTAGCACTGCAGCCCCACAAATCCACTGCCTAGGACAGGGGTGTCCAAACTACAGCCCGTGGCCTGCAGCAAATTCTAAAAATATAATCAAATATGGCCCATACACGAAACTTGTTTTTAACTGTATTGTACTTCTAAGGTTTAACACAAAGCGGAGCTGCTGTCTTGATCATGGCAGCATTTTCACAAACAAGCGCAACCAAAGAACAATTTTGCTACGGGTGACCAAAAATGGCAGAACCAAAGAAACGCACATTAGAAAGTGACTGCAGAAGTTTGCATATTTCTTCCTACAAGTCTATTTGATTTGCAATAAAATTATTGCAGTGATGAGAGTATAATGTGCGTCAACATTACGAAACCAAACATCCGACCTACAAGTCCTACATTGGTGCCGAGCAAGAACAGAAAGTTAAGCAAATGGCAGCTAGTCTGCTAGCTCAACAACAGTATTTTTTTTCTGTGCTAACAAAACACAAGAAAATGCCACATTAGCCAGTTACAAGGTAGTGCAACTCACTACCCGTCACGGTAAACCTTTCTTAGATAGTGACTTCATAAAACAGTGCCTCACTAAAGTCACAGGAATAACGTGCCCAGAGAAAATGCAGGAATTCAACAATGTGCGCTTGTCCAGAAATGCAGGTGTGCAGCGAACTGAAGATTTGTCAGCTAACTTAAAACATCAAGTGTCAGATAAAGTTTGTGCTTTTGATTTTTACTTGATTGCATGTGATGAAAGCACTTTGTAATACAATAAATGATAACTCATTAATGGGGAGCTGTGATGCTGTTTTTTCTTTAAGCATATTCAATTATGAAGCATAATTTATCTATATTTGGTTGATTTTGCTAGCTTAATACACAGGAAGTGAGAAAAAAAAAATCTGTACGTGGCCCACAGTGAAAAAGGTTTGGACACCACTGGCCTAGGACACTCACATTCATGCCTAGTGTGTTTACACTGGATTTCTGCAGGTAATCCAGTTTGCTTCCTACATTCCCAAAGATGTGTGGCTTGAGTTAAACGGACTGTGTGCATGACCCTGGGCTTTGGCCCACTTGATACTAAGCTAGATTAAATGTGTTTCAGAATATTATGTAAGAATACAAATAACCTGTCTAGAGACCGTGCGTGTCCTGAGATGGTGTATTTTTGACCGTGAATTATCATGGGTGGCAAGAGAGTTGCTAAACTGGCATCACCCACCAGGTTCACAGAATGACTGTCTTGAATTTATCTGGGGTTATGTAGTCTGTTTGGTAGACAGAACACCACATTTTGATTGCAACAGTATATTTATAAAGATTGGGATTTGATGCAATTAGTAATTGTTAGCATCCATAACACGGGCAGCATATGAAGTACTTTTAAGGTGCATTTTCTGAGGTTCCCATATGGTGGTAAAAGTAATATTTGAAGGTTTGTCTATCCACAATCGGAAATGAGGCCCACAGAATTACTTACAAAATAAAATTTGGTTCAATTAAAATAAAGGTACAAATTATAACGAAAAAATTTCATGCTTAGGAAACCCTGCATTTTATAAAAGCAAGCTTTTTTTTTTGCAGTACAACTTAAAAAAAAGAAAACAATTCATTGCTAATAAGTATCCCCCTCCCCACACCCCCCCAGCCTAACTGAAAACATGCAAATAACAGCACCATTTTCATCTAAAAGTGCTATTTACTAAGGACACAACTCTTTGATAACACAGAATTTCACAAAGGACACCAAACAAGCGCCATGACAAGTCATCTAAATGTATTATGTAAGTAATAACACACCAAATACACCATATGTTATTCATAGTGGACATCAGGGCAGGTTGGGGCCTTTTACAGCTGTTACAAAAATAAACAGCAAGCTCCTTGGGGTTCACAATACGTGTGTTTGTGATTTGGGAAACGAGGAAGACATGTCAACGCTTATGTTCTTTAGGTTTATTTGGATCACATATACCTGTCAATTTTATTTCAATTTCAGCACTGAACAATCAGGGTAAATTAACATTAAAAGCATAAACATCTGTGTCCTCTCATCTTTCTTTGAGAGTAGGCATGAGCAAAATCAAAAGAGAAACCATCCCTAGACGGAACACCATCTTACACACTTACTGTAGATATATTCAACTGCACCAGGCCATCTTACAACCACTGAAAATTTATTTGGAGAGTGGGGAAAAAATGGAGATCGTAGAGTACCCCAACAGGTATGTAAATGATGCAAGCAAACCTCCAAACAGTATTTCAGTGCTGTGTGCACGTATGGGATTGTCTCATATGCAAAATGACAGGCAAGCTGAAGAGAATTCATTTTGCTAGTTTTTCACGCTATGAGTGCTTATCTTGCAGTAGGGCTAACCTCATCTGAACCCTCATACATTTACAACACAACGCCAGCTTAAAACTCTTCATCATGTACGTTGTAGAGACACTGACAAGGCAGCGCTCTTCTTTCATTTTGCACTTGTACCTGTCCTTTAAGCACAGTGATTTGCTGTCATCTCTCTTTTTCTGTTCCACCTTTTAATGCTGCCACTATCTGCAAATTGAAAAATCCCAAAAAAAAGTCCCCTCTACAATCATTGGCACCCCTGGTAAAAATGAGTAAAAAAGAATTGGGGGAAAAAAAATTACCTTTTGGTAAATTACCTTAATCTCACACTGAAAAAAAGAGACATCCAAACTTTAATTAAAGTACATTTATTCTAACAGAAAATAATCATCAAGAAATAATTATTTTTAACAAAAACATATGCCAAGATTATTACTACCCCATGAAAGTCTTATGCACAAAATTCAACTAAAGTGTTTTTCCATCCATATCTTACCTTTTTTTCCTGTGTTGAAGTTGATCAGAGTGTGTAGGAAATTTGAAGCAGTAAGCCAAGATGTTCTGTGTCACAGATGTATAAATATTAGGTTGTAAAAAAGGACAATTTCTCTTTTCTTTTCCATGTTGATGAATGATTAAAGTGAACACACAATTCAAATGAGGGAAAAGTGTGCTGACCTTCATAAATCATGGAATGGCTATAAAAAATAGCTACACGCTTGAAAATGCCCATACCTACAGTTTGGGCAATAATTAAAAAGTTCAGGATCAACTGAAATTGTTGCCAACTTGCCTGGAAGAGGACCCAAGTTTATTTTTTTCTCCTGAGGTTACATTTCTGGACATTTGATTTGATTTTTTTTCAAATCCCAACTGTTTTCTAATAGTTTATATTGTAAATGTATGCTAAACAAAAATGAAAGAAACTCGTTTCATGGGAGCAAATCACTTTAAAAGCATGCAAAAATAATATAAAGCGAGCACCACTGTACCGTTCTTTGGAGTTTAACACTAAAGCTGTGCTAGATTTATATACTTTCTGTTGATACTGGAAGATGTTCATGAATTTCCTCTTTGCATCTGTCAGTGGTGCATTTTTCACTGCAAATGGCAAATTTGCAATGTATTAAAAACTTTGATTCGAATAATTACTTTTATAATTACTGTAGTCTTATCTGCAATGTAAATTACCTTATGACAGTGTACACTAAAAATTCAAAGTACAAT
The DNA here is from genome assembly GCF_016835505.1 of Polypterus senegalus. Classification (NCBI taxonomy): domain Eukaryota; kingdom Metazoa; phylum Chordata; class Cladistia; order Polypteriformes; family Polypteridae; genus Polypterus; species Polypterus senegalus. The sequence continues at coordinate 65,104,504 of NC_053158.1, read as the reverse complement.
GACCCTTAACTGCCTGTGCAAATTTGTCGCTGCGCCTGTTTTTCCTCTGCACATCAGTGATGGCGCATTTTTGTCAGACTACCATCAAATGCCGATCATGTGCTGAGGTGGCAATAGCAGTTTAGATATAACAGATTATTTTTAGTCTAAACAGTAGTATTTTTTTCCTTTGTACAAAGTGAGGAAAATCATGCATATTAAAAGCAAATAAAACTATAAAGGAACCATGCACTCCCCATTGATTCAGATTCAGAGCTACATTGAAACCAGTAACAGCAAGCACCATCCTTGTTAAGACCAATCACACTTGGACTTAGTCACACTGGACACACATGAGAGATAAACAAATACGATAAATATAAATAAAATAAAAAAAAATAAATATATAAATAAATATATATATATATATACATACATACCGATATATATATATATATAGATATATATATATAGATATATATATATATATATATATATATATATATATATATATATATATATATAGATATATATATAGATATATATATAGATATATATATAGATATATATATATATATATATATATATATAAATATATAAAGATTGTGCAACATTTGATGCAAAGCTCACGTTCAAAACAGTACGTTATATAGTATACATCTTTATATCATTTTTTTCGTTTCATTAGGAGCATACAAAATAATGCTCTTAGGTCAATAAAATCAAATTAACAAGGATACATCAAATAAAACACCTTATATACATATGCTCTGCTAAGATAAGTAGTAGTTCAGTTGTGTGTTAGCAGTCAAATAAAGCCTACATAACAGCACATGCTTACAAATTGTAAAACTGCCGACAAAATCATGACTGGTGATCACGCACCAGTATTCCTTCAGCGTATTATGTTAGATACTGGTGATACTTCAGCAAGTAGATTACCACTCATGTTGCATAGACAACAATTTCCAACAGTTTTAGCATTTGCTCTAACTATAAATAAATCTCAGGGCCAGAGTTTTGACCATGTCGGAATACATCTTTGGACCATTACCATGCAAAGTGAGCTATCGGGGGTGGGGGGGATTCGGAGGGGGGTCAAACCCCCCAGTAAAAATATAATATAAAGATTTACTGTTTGATTTGATAGGGACATGGTGGTACAGAAGTAGCACTGCTGCGTCGCAACAAGGAAACAGTTGTTTAAGTCCTGGATGAATCCCATATCACACATAGGTTTCCTCCGGGTGCTCCAGTTTCCTCCCACAGTCCAAAGACATCCAAATTAGTTGGACTGACAATGACAATGCTTTGATACTGGATGCATGGATAATTTAATTTAATAAAATAAATTTAAATATTAGCAAAACTAAAAAAAAAAAAATCTTATTTCTCAAATTCCAAAAAATATTTTTTTCAGTAATGCAGTGAAATATTTTAGTGCGCAATTTTCTAAAACAAAATTATGAAACTTTTCATATACCAGTATTTAATACTATATATCTAAAAACATAAAATTATTGCTTTATTTACATTGTATTATTTCACACATTGTGTTGAATCACATTTGCTGCCTACAATTTTGTCACTGACTGAATACCTTCCAGGCAACATGAGGCTAGTCAACTATTACAGGGAACATTTATTTCAAATAATTGCAGTTTAAGTGGGTGCCACAAATTACAGAATCAAAAGGTACTATTACATTTTGTCATAAAAATATTTAATGATGGCTTATTTTCAAGTCTCCCTTTTCACAAAATATAATAATACTGAAAAAAAGGTAAAATCTGATGCGCTATTGTTAGATTAGACAACCTCTAATATGATGTAAGTAAAACTCCTATAAATTAACTGAAATATTTATTGAACTATAAAAAAATTACATATTTGTTTACTTACAGTTGAACAAGTACTACTCAAGATGATAAATTACAAACTGTTTTAACTATGTATATTCCCAGAAGCTCATATTTGTGTGTGTCTAATATAAAATTAAAATGGTCAGCCTCTGCGACTGTGCTACATAAAATGTCTCGAAGGATATTTATAAAAACTGGGCTGCAATAGTAAAACACAAAATACTGTTGATGCGGTAAAACCGTTTATCGAAGAGCCACACTTAACAAGGAATGCTTGCGGATGAAGGGAAAAGTTTATATGTGGGACTAACATGGCTTAAAATGCAACTAACCAACAAGTAACATGAACCTGCATTACAAGATACACTACATATTTTTCTCAAATGAACTATGTTTCAGTTGTTTCAAACCCGTAAATGATATCAGTGTGCAAGGTTGAACATATTTACCTGTATGCACACTCAGCCTCCATAGACTATATTTATGTAGTCAAGTCAAATGTCAAAATGACAATTTCTAATGTCTCATTAAATAATCTGAAATTTAATTTTATATGGCATCTGCTTCTGTGTATGTGTGTGTGTGTGTGCCTGTTTGTTACTGCAGTACCAAAGATGGCTGAACAGACTTCCGCAATATTTGGAAGGATGTGAGGGATGCTATAAAGATAGAACTTTATTTGTCCCAAGGAGGAATTTTGGCTTTTTCTAGAAGCCCTTTAAATACACACACGCACACACACACACACACACTATGGTCTGAAACCACAGTATGAGTGAAAAACGAGAAAATTTAAAAGAAACAAATCTTCTGGCTTGGCTGTCACAGTGAAGTGTTATGCAGCTGTATTGCTGTTGGTATAAAGGACCCCAGTTGTGTTTCTGACACATACCGCTGGAAGATTTGTTGGCTAAAAGTACTAAAATGATACTGTACTAAAAGGTTTTTTTTTATACAGTCACATAATGAGTTTATAACACACATCTTATGACTTGTAACAATGTATTAAATTCTAACATCTAAAATGTAAGCACTCATTTCTGAATCCAATGAAAAACTTGGTAATTAACATCCTTCATTTTCATACCCATAGAAATCAGTATGAATGGATGAACAATGTGCTGGAACAAGGTCCAGTGTACTATTCCAGTGAGTTTTTAAACTTTACCACCATGGTCAAACTGTCTGCCCACACATTTTCATTCGACTGTCTGTACGCTACACAATGCCAATAAAATGATTAGTACTTAAATGTTTAATATTCACAAAACCATGTAGCCCAAATGAAGAACATATACCTCAGCTAATATTTGTTTGTGTGTATATACAGTAGATACACTGTATGTGTGCATGTGTATATAGACATATGCACAAATGTAAAATGTATGTATACTGTACATATCCTAAAGAAATGTAAATTAATTTGCTTTAAACAGGAATCTCATTTTAAATGTGTTGAAAGTTAAGAACGACAATGAGTTATGGTGCAAGAAGGTAGCCAAAGATGAAAGCAAGCCTGAAGCAGTAAAAGGTGAGGTTGGTGGGAAATTCCCAAGAGCGTATGTGACTAAATTGCTGACACTGAAAAAATACACTCTCTTTAGGATAACAGCAGCTGATAAAATTAAAAAGGGAGATTAGAGGAAGGCCAGGTGGCCACTAAAATATTAACCAGGCAAATTATACCAGATTACATTTCCTCTGGACTGTCCCTATGATGACCACTGCATATCTGTTATGTTTTCTGGCATTGCACTTTCAGCCACTCAAGAAATCAGGTTGCAGAACGTTCTACAGCAGTACCTGGATATTTATTACTCCGTATTCCCCTACAGACTCTTGCCTGTCCACTCGCTCACTCACTTGACTTGCACACTCTCGCTCTCGCTCTCTCTCTCTCTCTCTCTCGCTCAGTCAGTCTCTCTCTCACGCACACTCTTGCACTGCTCCGCAGTGTTTCTAAGTATAGTGTCAGCTGCATTGGGCTCAACCATATGCAGCGCAAGCTCAGTGTTAAGATGGGAGGGGAAAAAATACCAGGGAAATATAACTGGAAACATGAGAGACCACTTTATTTGGATGTGCTAAAAATAGCTGGACGAATGGCAGGAGCCGCACCGAAGACTCACTGCAGGACGAGCAATCAATAGGCGGAGAGAAGGATGGAGGCTCCCCTATGCTCCTGGATCGACAATTGACAGCTGAGAGACTATTTTTTGCTATGGTTGACTAAATATGGTCAGGGAGTAGAGAGACACTGGAGAGGTTGTTCTGCCTGCAAGTGCATGTTTCAAATGTCTAGCAGCCTATAAAGCTCTAACAGTTTTGCTTGTGCCCTCTGAGTGTGAAATGCCAGCCAGCCAGCCTCTGTCTTCTTTCTCTTTCTTTCTATGTCATGTGTGGGATCCCCCCCATGACCTCCTGCCCCTGTTAGACGTGACCCTGCAGGCTAAAAAAGTACTCCATTCAAGCGGATGCATGATGCTGCATCTTCAACTATCTGAGATGATCTTCAACAAAAGCAACACCGGACAACAAGAAAATTACAAAAAGCAAGAAAGGAAATCAAGAGACTGCTATTCCATTTGAAGATTTAAAAAAAAAAAAAAAAATAGGTGGTGGAAATGCAAAACTTTTTTTTTTCTTTTTTTTTTCCTCTTTTCCTTCTGGGTGTCTCAACTTTTTGGTTCTTGTGAATTATACTTTTCATTCAGTGCACACCACGAAATCTACATATTTCTCTCAGCAAAAACCCATCAGGATGACAACAACAAAGGTGTTGCTTAATAATTTTTTTAAAAAGGGCTGGAACTGAAGTTTAAAAAAAAATGTAAAAAAAGAAGGTCATTGAATAACTGCAGTTTACATAGAATGGCAAAGTAATATACTAACAGGCATAAAGGCAAGACAGTTTGAATTTTTGTGGGAATCTCTCTCTCTCTCTCTTTTTTTTTTTTTTTCCTCTTTTCTACCTAAAAGGTAAGGCAGAATCGCTTCTCCCTCACACTACCCCCCACCCCCCTCTTCTGCTCAGAGGAGCTGATTCAGCGAGTAGCGTGCACTCTGGATGCGATGGCTGCTGCAGATGCCTCTCTCTGTAGGTCATTAGATCTGCTTTAACTAAAAAAGGCTGCTCGGCTCGAACAGGACAGGTAATGCATACTCTTATGTTTGGAGGGACCTAGCATTTTCTTGAATTGATTATGAAAAGATACCAAAGCTATAAGAAGCATGGCTTGTTTTTGCATGGTTTATTTAGAAGCATTTAAGCTTTTTCTTACAAAGATGGAAAAAAAGTTAATGCAACAGTACATTTGTGAAGGATGAAGAGGAAAAATACAAGGTAAGAAAGGAACTTGATGGCACAGAGATTAATTGAAAAAAAAATTGCTTTTGGAATTTTTAACCCCCCAGTTTACTTTAGCTGGGCCACGGCGATCAGTTGTATAGCTCATTAGCTGTCAGTAACTCACTATGTAGGAAAGCCTGGTGGACTTTCACTTGTGGAGCTTTCAAGTAGTTGATCTTCAGCTTATGGGGCACTATAAAACTGGTATTTTGGGACACGGAATAGCGGTTTTATAGTGTGCGGCATGCCCTGTAAAGAACAGAGCAATTCAAGGCAGCTAATGAGTTTCCCTTCTTCCTGTAGTTTGTGGGGGCGGTGGCAGGTTGGGGGCACTTATTATCAAGTGGCAAATACTACCAGATTTAACATCAGTTTAATTCTGATGATGAGTATTCGCCTGCCTTTAAAATTTCTTTTCCACAATGACTAGGAGAAGAACTGGTGCTATTTTTTTTCTTAATGAAACAGCCGAGTAGAATTATGCATGCATGTATGTATGTCACAGCATTCACCCAAGGCATTCAGGACACTAACCCATTTCTCCTCCACAGTCTGCATGCTGTAGTCATAATGCTGCATTGCTGTTTCTCCCGGTGCCGCTGTGTAATTCTACTGCTATCCTCTGATTTGTTCATGATCAGCTGCACCAGCTTTTTATCATGAGCTGCAGGAATTTTACTCACCCTGCACTCCCCTTTCCCAGCAGCAGACTGTGAAATTTCCTACACAGGATGTCATTCTTCTGACAAATGCAAGAAAACACCCACCCCTCAAAAAACACAGTTACATCCCATTATTTAGAAAAAAAAAAATAACCACCACCATACAGCTTAACTCCTTTGTCTGTCAATTCAGACATTTATTTCACCTTGAAAAAAATCCCTATGATACAAGACAGGCACTTTCCAACTACCTTCAGTAAAAAAAAGTGCAAGTCTTTGCTGTGTTTTGAAGGGGAGCACATTTGATGGATATTTTAAGTTCTAAAAGGCTGCAGGTCACTTCAAAGCCTCCAATGCTGTATTTACTTGTGGAATGTGAGGAGAGGGTAAAAATTCATTAGCAACCTGCTGAACATTTCACATTTCTATGTAAATGGGTATTGATCAGTTCAGCCTGGAATAAACCAGTGGCCTTGAAATAAACAGAAGCAGGTGAGTGGCAGGGGGGGATGGGGGCACTTTACAGAAGCAACAAAAAAAAAAAACTAAGGGGGTGGCACACAAATCCAGAATTGCTGAATGAGCATTAGCTCTTGCATGTGACCTCTGGCCTGCCTATAGCCTAAATCCTGCTCACAAAAGATTCCTGTTCCAGTTGGATCGCCCTATTTTTTCAAACATCAGCTCCCATTTTAACACCTCGTTGGGGAAGTGGTTAAAACCACAGGCTATACACCAAGAGGTAGATGAAAGGCGTTGGGGAGGGAGGGTTAGAGAGACAGAGAGAGAGAGAGAGAGAAATAAAAGTAAAGGCAGACTCTGTTTTGATGAAGCCATTTGGCTTCAGGAACTCCCCTATTCCCTGGATGCTGCAATCAAGTTTGCAAAGGACAAAGGCTGAGTAAGACACTAAAAGCGATGGGAACAGGAAAGGCCAGCAGAATAATACAAGGGGGGATCTTAGACATTTTTGGCCAAGCCCTCAAGCCACAGCAATGGAAATAAAGGAGTAGGATGATCACCCTAACTCATGAAGAAGAAAAAAAAAAAATAATAAATCACTTTTTTTTTTTTCTCTAGCTCTCTGGAGGACACATGAGGTCAACAGCAAAGACACAGCAAAACGGATTGAAAAATGTTTCATACACAAGATACAAGCCTAGTTTTATTCTGGTGAGTAGTAGCGGAGTGGGGTGGGGGGCATTGCAGAACTGCCATCGCGATTTTTTTTTTCCAGGTATCTCTGAAAGTCACCTTATGTTAATACATCTATTAGACTACTGCACTCCTATTGTGATGCTTGATTTTCATAGTGTTGTATAGATTTAGCACTAAAGGCTATGTCACCCTTTGTACGATTTCCTTGATTGCAAAGAGTACAGTTTGGAGATGTGAGGGTTTTACTTCATTTTTCCATTATACAGATGTCGGCCTTTTCTCTGCCTGCCTGGAGTACATACTTCTTTATGTACCCATATGGACATAAGAAAGCTATGGAATGTAAAGAAGTATGTCTTTTTGGCTTCGGCACTGAGCAACACAACAAGGCATATGGAGCTTTACAGGACCTTTTTTTGTTGCCTTTTGAAAAGATGTAAACTGTTGCAGAGAATAAGCAAAAGGATGAGGGGAAAAAAAGAAATAAGCAAGTAAAACTCAAGGGGAGAGATGAATATTTCTTAAAATCTTTCAACATCTCACCTCCCAAATCAAAAAACTCTCAATATTACTCAGCTGAGAGATATAGTTAAACCAACTATGTCTGAAAAAATAATCACTTATTAATCAAAAGGACAAATATAAAAAAAATATCTAACAGTCCTCAAAAGTAGCAAACAACTGTGTCCTAGGTGTACTTAAGTAAACAGCTTTCAGGAGGACACATCACTTCACAAATATTACTAAAGATTCTCCAGACATAGTCTAAGATTTAAAATTGGCATCCATGTGGCACAGAGGAGTTTTAGTGAACTGAACTTAAATTGAGCAGGTTTGACCTCTAAAAGAAAAAAAAAAATGTAAGCGGTAATTCTAATCTTGCATGTACAGGTGCATATTGCATAAGGAAGTATATACTGACCCATTTACTTTGGAATATCATCCTTTTCTATTTACACAGCCCCTCCGAGCTCACTACCATTTGTTACTTTGGCTTCGTACTTCACTAACGTGAAATGCCCAGTCAGATTAGTGCACAGAAATGTGACAATGCAGAGATATCTGGATCACGTCTGCCAGTCAGCTGGTTTCCACTGCTGAATGCTTCAAAAATACAGGACAGCAATGACAGATTGCTAGGCCTCTGTTTGCTTCTAGTCTCTTGCATTTAGTGCAAAATAGAGCATCTGAATGAATACAATGCTGAAAATGCAGTAAATGTGCATTTTGACCTTATCCTTACTTTCCTATCCTTAAACTAAGCAGCACTTCAACCAATAAACCCATATTTTTAACTAATTACCACAATAACTTGTAGATAAACAAATTTAAAATACAATCGTCAGACACTTTAATTCATATCATGTTAAAACCAGCTCTTATGTCTGCCCAGGCTGAATCCAGGTATTAAAGTAAGACTATCTTGATAGAATATTAGGAAAGTGTTACGGACAACCGAATCAAGTGTTCAAAAGAAGGCACAGTCACTGTCTGTGGGGAGTCTGCATGTTTACTCGATGCCCACATAGATGCCCACCCCCACCCCCTGCCATTGACAGGCATGCTAAGTTAACTTTGTCCCGTATGACTGACTGAACTCTTAACGGACATTTTAGGTTAAACTGACGACTGAGAGACGGTCCATTATGCATGACCGAATATGAGAATGGGTGTGAGTCTTCCCAGCAATGGATTTGTATATGGATGGATGGATGGAGAGACTTTTACTTTTGTTTACACAAGTTGTTTTTTTTTACAAATTTAAGCATAAATTTAAGAGAAAAAGTTTAAGAATAAGCATAAATTAAAATTACTCCAAGTGACAAAAAATAAACAAGAGGTAGCAAAAGTGCTGATTTTCATGATTTTGTTTTTTATTGTTTTCATTCATTTGCATAATTCGGACTGTTTCATTTAAAATATTATTATTTGATCTCATAAACAATTTGTCATAAAACAAATTGTTTGATACCCGACTAATTATTTGATACCACCACCAATACGATACAAATTGCTTCTTATGCTCAGCAAGCTTCCCTCAAGGAGCATTTAAGGCTTACAGCAAGAGTTGGTAATTCAACAAACAGAGAGTACAATCGTTTTAAAATGTGAGTATCATAGGAGAGCACAGAGAAAAGCAAGGATAGAAAGCCTTTATTAGAAATGTTTACCATCACAGGCCTAGTCAGTCAGCTAAAACAAAACTATTATTCTTCAGCTGGCAACTGGTGAAAGAAAATGCTGAACTTACCAGAGTTGTGTCAACGGCTTGGGTTAAGACACATAATTAATGCATACAATATTATTACAAATACATCTTTTATCGTAAAAGGCCAGCATTAACTAAATACATGCCATTAAAGTTTCAGTTAGACAAGGCACCCGGATGATAAATCCACTGTGATCAGCTGTCTCTCTTCTTGGCTGTCCCCAACACCCCCTCCAACTTGGACATATTTGTGAACTCTGTGCATGTGCTGACACCAACGTAACTCAAACATTTCCAAGCGGCTGACTGACACAGAGACCAGATGCTGACATTATCAAATGCTGTACTGCTTTTTTCCATTGCTTTCTCTTGCCCTGATATGGCTAGTGTATGAATCAGGAAAGCTATCCAAAAACACTCGAGCAGCTGAAAGTGTACATGAGCTTCAGCCTGGGCTGGCTCAATGCATGGGTGGGGGGGGGTAGGGGGTCTTAAAAATAGCTCTAGTTTTATAGCTAGCTCCCTTTACTGTCAAAGTCCATTCTGAGCGGCACCTGCTACAGTCATGTTTTTATTAAAGAGCCCACAATATAAGGAAGTGCACTTCACATATTCTTACATACTTTCAGAATGAATGGTCTTTGAATGCTCTTTAAATGCCTCTCAAATAAAAATGCACCAGAAATAGTTAAATGTCTATCTGAAATTAATAAACTGTAATTTACTACCGGTGATGTTAAGAAATCACTTAAATGTATGTGACAATGCCTGAATGAATGAATGAATGAATGAATGCACCCCAAGTCAAACCAAATGAATTTCCACTAATGTATGTAATTCATGTATTATTATTGTGCTGAGGTGCCTATGATACTTTCAGCCAGTATTAAAACACTTATTAATCTTGAGTTCACAGAAACGCAAAATGTTTGTTATAGACGCACATAAGATCATCAGACTGTTGTGGCAAAATGGAGACCGAAAGAAAACTCTCCACCTGGAGGAGACCTAGTAAAAAAAAAAAAAACACTTAGCCACCACTCAGGGGCGATAACAATGGTTTGTCTCGTGAACTGTAACCATGGCTGGTCATCCAATGCTTTGCTAAAGCTGGTAAAATGGAACCAAATCACCTCTTCAATGGATTTGGTCCCCTTCAACCAGCTGTAGCTATGCATTGATCACTTCGGAAATATGACACCTCAAATAAATGGGAGGGAAGATGTATTTTTAAATGTGTTATTTATGACAACCCTGTTTTCTCCCAAGATCGAAGAACATAGAAATGATGACTTTCTTTGTTATCTGTGTTGGTCTTTTTCTCCTTGTTTACATACATTTGTTACCATAAGAACCATGTAATATAAGTGGTAATATACTACTAGAAAACTGTGTTATTTAACAAATTACTATGTTTTTATAATGATTTCTATGAAAGCAAATAAAGACAGCTTTAAAAATTGGTTTTATCTTTCTTAGCTGTATTTCAGCCCCTGAAAATAAATTCTATTGTTGCCCAGAGCATTACATGTTGCATTCACATAAACATATTTAACAGTCACAAACAAACAATAAAATCTCTGCAAACAAAAATTCACAAAGAAGGATTTTGCAGGGCACACAAAGTCTGCAAAGCATAAGAATAAAGTACCTCCCATGGAAACAATGACTTACAACATACTCTTGAAGGCAGGAAAAAGCATTCCAGAGCTGAACAGACTCCCAGCCACCACCACAGAAGACAGACAAACCCCAGATGCACTATGACATCGCTTTTTGTTGTTTAAATCACAGCTAGACTCCATTAGCAGAATCAGGTGCCCTGCTAAAAGTTGCTTCTCAGAGCCAGTGCTATATTAGACAGATTGCTTGTCCAAAAAGACAACAATAATCATAAATTTCAAGGATGAAAATAAGTTTATCACGCTGTTCCAGAGCAGAGTCCCCCAACAAATTCAAAAAACAGACCAATACAACATATATACTTGTAAGTGGGGACAATTTACACCCAGTGTGCTAGTATTCAAAACAAGTTTTCTCGAATTTTCATGAAAGACAGCAGAATGACATTCTCATTATGTCAACAATAAAGATGACAACGCTTGATTTTCAGCAAACACAATATGAAATAATTTTTATCATAGCAAGTGGGTCAGCGCCTCGACTCACAGCAACCGCAAACATATTCATGGCCCATATATCACCAACTTCTCTCACTTGCCCTACCCCCTCCATGGAAGCTGTCAAGTTACAATTATACACATTAAGCAGAGCCAAACAACCCCTGCATTACACTTCCTTTAATCGTGTAACAAATGAACAGACTATATTCATTAATTAAAACCTACACGGAAACTGGCATGTAACAAAAATTCAGGTAAAACTATTTATTCAGGAGGGCGTTATTTTGTAACTGGACACGATGCCACAGAAAGAGGATTACCTTCTTATCTGAATCAACTCCACTCTGGTTCAGTACGCACTGTGCAATGATCAGGCATGTAGAAGCAAAATGGCCTCTTCTTGCCCAAACATCTTAAACTGTCATGCTATTGTGTAATTTGCTTCAGTCCCACTCCGTACAAATATTATTTTCTGCAATTTAAAGTCCAACCATTATAATAATGAACTGATATTCATTCCCATTACTTTAAATGAGGTGCATACTCAAATCTTTTGAAAAGGTTAATATGATTCCTCTCATTAAATGGTCACCCATTGATCCTTAATAACCAGGTTCTCGATGTCTGATTGACACATAGATTTGTTTTCCCAGGCTGCATTCCTTAGTGCTAAGCAGCACAAGAGAGATAAAAATGCATTAACCTTTCTCATGGAAGCACATATTTTCATTTAAAGGTGTTAATTCTTTAAACATATACACTGTTGACTTCAATAGGCCATATTTACGAGAAATGTTTCAAAAATTATAATTTTCACAAGCTATTGCAGAGCTGCACAACAAAAATACATTAATCAAATATCCCATTTTGGCAGATCAGCAGAAACACGCACCAGTTCTTGTCTTAAAATGTTTTTGAGTTGGAGAGACTCACAAACTCATCAATTTTTACAATGGTAAAAAAAAAACAAACACATGCTACATGCTTCATATGACTGATACAACCCGATATTCTTTCACTAAAAATTCCATGCAGCTGTTGCCTTTCCTATCATCGTGTTTGGAAATGAATATAATAAGCTGAAGGTCTTAGAAGCACCACCTTAATTGTTCTGCACATGACTTAGTGAGTAATAACAACTGAAAACAGTAACATTCCTCAAAATTTAAATTAACAGCCATAATTATAAAGGTAACCAAGCAAAGATGTTTCTATAAAAGTGATGATGGTTGTTTGAAATGAGGAGAAGCTGTAAACAAGGGCTTACCAGCTTAGTCAAGGCTGTTTGTGAACTTTTATTCACATTCTCCTTGTTGCCTATGATTGAAAAACACCTTCTTTCACTTTTATGCACAATGTAGACATTTTGTCAAATTGGTGCTCAACTGAATGTGTAAAACTGCATAACTCCATAGTAATTCTTAAACAGGATATGGGAATAAAGATTTACACTCATTGTGTATTTACCATCACCTCAAAAATATTCAGTTACGGTTAGTGGGAATGAGCGAGTTTGAGACACTGCCATGTGATGGACGGGTACCTTGTCAGGGCTGGATACTGAGAACTCTCTAGCTCCAATATATACAGTACAGGAATAAAGCATAAATGAATGTATTTATGATTACAAATTAGATTTCTGTATATATTTTCAATAAGGCTGTATCCTATCCTAAAATATCCATTCAAGCAGATATAACCCACATTTCCTTCATTAAATTTGAGTGTAAATGTGGGAAGGTATGGTGTTCGAGGATGATTTTATATCAAAATATTCATTACATTCCATTGCTAAAATAAAGTGCTAAACCAGAGTCACTGATGTCAAGTTCTCCTCAATTCAGTCAGAAGTACCTACAGCCATACCGACATACAATATAAGAAAACTAATTCAAGTCAGCACAGCTGCGATTCCTACAGTAAATACCATAAACGTATGTCATTTTAAGATCAAAGAAAGCAGAAGAACTGAAACTTCGGAAACTTAATCAGTAAGTAAACTTACTACAATGATCTCTTGAAAAACTAAAACAAAATTACATGCAATACATCCAGAGAGAACAGTTCAGCTTTACAATTTCAAGTTTTTCTAAAAATCTGAACACAAGAGGTATAGCGTCAGAGCAACTGGATGTGATGTTCATCTTTACGCTTTTCAGAAATTTCAATATGAAAAAGTTTTACTTATACAATTTCTATTTTATCTTTGCTACAATATTATAACTCATTTAATAACAGCATGCTTTGGTAAGATTTCTTGTGCATAAAATGATGCATATCACAAATAAATTTGTTGGGGTTTTCTTATTTGCAAAAATACAACTTTTACTAAACACAAAAACATTTTTGAATAAGCCAAATAACAGCTATAACAAAATGCAAGTGATATACTGTAAACGTAAGCCTGCGTCCTTCTAGTCCGGAACACACTACTGTCCAAATATAAGGTTTTAACACGAGGAGCTACATTTAGGGGGGAGACGACTAGACAGAGTTTAAACTAAACCCAATGATAAAGCTTTATTTCAACTCATCACCTCACTGCACAGTCACTACAGGTATGCTTAACTACTGACAGCAAATCTTAGCAAAACCACAAAGGCATTAAAAAAAAGAGAAGAATAACATTGTAATTTGTTTATGACCTTAAAATTTTTAGGTAAGATATTGATGTTGTTTCACTGTATTTCTTGTGATCAATTGTTTTTTGGCATTTTAATAATACACTGTTTTACAATAAAGAGATATTTGTCAATCCATCAACAGTCTGATTGTATAAGTATTGGAAACTGCATTTCATTCACATACAGCAAACACTGGGGAAACGTGACAGATTAAAAATACACTTAAAAGACCTTCTTTTCTATTTGCTGCCCCCGAGTGCAACTACAACTAGAGTTTAAAAATTCTGGAAGAAGCTTTGATAGCAACTGCAGACCAACCTGCAACACAATTTTTCAATGCCATTTAGATGCATTTGTTCCTTCTAAACAAGTACTTTGATTTACAGACAAAAACGAAACTCTAGACGTTGCTATTACATTTAATCTATCTGCAAGTAACAATCCATGGAAATCCTGGCATGCAGACAGACAGCCGTAATGCAGCCACTGTGTAATTAGTGCTGCTAGTGATGGACATACGAAATTCCAGGAGCTGCACAAAAGTCAGCGGAGTTATGACAGAAAAGCAAGGTGCAGAACTGAAACACCACAGAATGCAGAAACAGCCTGTAGTGGATCCATGCCAAAAGCGTCCCATGACTCTAGAATGTTAACAATCCAAACACAAACCAGACTGCTTATTAATAAAAAAAATTCACATCACGGTTAAATGTTAATATGTGGTTGCAAAAAAGTTAACAAGAATCAATTTCCAATGCAACAATGTGAAATTGATGCCTAATGGTCCGTTTTATAAATAATTTGCAACAATGCACAACTGTAAATTTAAAAGGCCAAATAAAGGTGAATGACTGATAAGCGGCAAATTATTTTCTATGAATATCTCGCCTTGCATCTAATGCTGCTGGTATCCATACAATTGGGTAAATGGGTCGGGAAGATGGATGAATGTTTACAACATTTCAGTACGCTATAAAATGCATTAAGTTACAAAGGGCATCATATTACAATTAGAAATCAAATAATGTTAACATAATAGTGCATAAAGGTGATCAAAACATTTTGGAAAGGACAAAGCCACGAGAAGACAAGTATTGTAATGCTGCCTAGCAAGTAGAAAGCAACTAAGAAACCTTATTATTGTCAGGACCCTAAGATATGCCAATTACCAACATCAAGACAGCATCATTTTACTCATCTCAGGTTTTTATCTTTGGTTGACAGTTGAATTGCTTGCACCACCTTCACAGACAAACAAAACAAAAAGATGAGCGATGGTCAGCATTAGAAGCCTGTATTAAAGCCAGTTCATGCCATTTGTAAATCTGTACATCTGACCAAGCTCCCTGGAATTACATAAGCAGTAGTACAGCGGGCTTCACAAGGACCCTTCAAGTAATCATCAGGAATGAGGAACACCCCATAGTGTCGTTTCCCTCTCACCTACAGGAGTCACTTCAAGTGCAGGAACGCTCAAGGTAAAACCTCACATTTTCTAAAGAGTACAGCTATTATTACCAGGATAAAATAAAAACTATAAAATACAAATACTTTTCAGAAAAAAAAGAAGCTCTGTTATGGACAATCAGTAGCACTTTAATAAACCATCAGGTAATATATTCTTATAGTGCAGGAAATTGAACAGTAATACTCAGCATTTCTGCCACACAACTCGACACTATGCTTGTAAATATGTATGTATGCACACTTCTGAAACCAATACAACCCACAGACCTCCATGGAAATAAACAGTAAGCACCACAACTAAAAACACATCAAAACGTTTAAAATGGATTATATTCAGACATGATGAGACACAGAAAGCAACACTTTGGTGGCGAGATGATAAAAAGAAATGTAACAGAATTCTGAATACTGTTTGCCCCAGTCATGATTTGTGTCAGTAAATGTAATCTGTTGCCTGGAAAAACGATGAAACAATAATTTACAAGCAGCATCTCTACTGCCATGATAATATTGACCTTATGACGCAAAAATCGCTACACTTCAGACAATCAATGCTAAGAAAGCAACCATAAATAAGCAATGTTGGGAGTCAAGTGAACAGAAATGCCATGAAGCCGAGTACAGAGGCCTTCAAAATGACAAACCTGGCTATGACCATGAAGGAAAAGGGGGCGAGTGATGAAATTTAGAATGATGACCAGCAGGTAAAATACTGACAGTATTAATCAAAATGCCATTTCTTGCATCTTCTTGTTCCTGAGTAAAAGCCAAGTACCTAGCCAATGATAATAAAGTGACGTTCATTCTCTACAAAACACTACAGTCATACCTTGAAAACCTTCTACAGTAACTTATACACAGAGTACCTCATGATCAATCAAATAAACTTGGAGTTCCACTAAAACAATGTAGCTACAACTTTGCAAAGATGTAGTCATCTAATAAAAGAAACTTTAAGGTAATATTTCCCAACATAAACAATAAATCAGCAAACATCAAAAATGATTTGTTATGAAAACATAATGCACAATTATGACTTTTACAACTGCTAAAGGTTACACTACAGCAAATTCAGAAAGTTTACATCAACCACATTTTCACAATAACAGTATAATCAGAAACACTATAAAAAAATCATAAGATCAGGCAGCACAAGAACTGGGACCAATGGTCTCAGAAAGTAAACGTTTGAACATATAAATGTTTATTTCTGCATGATGCTTGTTTTAATAAATCAAAAATGCCCACCCAAACAGCCTTTATTTGGCCTTAGCAAAGCACAGTCTGCTTGATTCTTAACATCCCCGTACTTAGAAGCAGGGATTATAAACAGCCAAGCCATTCTGAGAAGAGAAGTTCTGTAACTTACCTGGGGTTCCCTCGTAAGGCTGCATGGTGAAGAGCATTAAATCCATTGTTGTTGGTGATGGTTACATCCGCTCCAGCCTCCAGGAGCACGGACAGCATGTCATCTCTCTTTTTGCTAATAGCATCATGAAGAGGAGTATCACCTTCTGAGTCCTGGATACAATTATAACAGCAGGGTCGAAGGAAGAAGTAAAAATACAAACATTTTAGTAATTAATTGATCAAATTATTAATTTTAACTCAAAAGCCTCACTCAAAAAATACTATTCCGTCCCTTTTAACTTCAATACTATATATAAGGTGTTTAAATCTTATATGAATGTTATAACAAAGCTCACACAAATCAAGGTAAATCAAAGCACAAATAATTTTTCCATCTACTCAGTAAGTCCTGGTAGGAGCAAACTCTGAACTCTTAGTAATACTGGGGAAATTTGAACTTACAAATGAAATTCGAACCTCCGTCTTTTAGATGTGAATGGAAATCAGAGTACATAAAGAAAACATTACCACGAGACAATGTGAAAGTCTCACACAGTAAGTGAGTGGGCAGAGAATCAAATACAGGTCTTTGAGAAGGCGACTCAGTAGTGTTAACCACTGTCTCACCCCTGTCGCAAACCAGATAAAAGTTCAACGTGTTACATTACAAGAAAGAAACCAAAAACGTTTTGGACTGTTCAGCTACTTCACAGGGATGAAAAGCTAGCAAACATGTCACAAGAGATATGAATAATACACTGTTTTCACTAAAAGGTAGATTAATAAAGACATTTAATAATAAGCCAATGTAGAATTTGTGCTAGGTATTTTAATCAATTGACGTTTTATATTTTGACTTTGTGTGAGGTAATTAAAGCACTACATAAAACTTCCACATTGAAAACTGAACTGAATCGCCTATCACAGCCAGCCAGGTGAACAGTACTTCTACTTAGATCAATATGCATGCCGTAACACTGTAATATTATTATCACTAAATGAAAAATGACCAATACTGAAGAAGAAAAAAAATGTATAATAACATTAGGATTTGAACAGCCTAGATTAAGTGCAACTACCTGACAGTTAAATGGGTTATTCGATCAGTAACGTCAGCTCAATTCATACACTATTACCTGGGCGGCTGCCCGGAAGGATAAAGTCATTTCAAGCAGTGAGTAATGATCACAGGAGGGGTAGGGAAACATGAGGCAGACAAAATGTGTGCGGGATGTTAAAGAGACTAGTTTGCCAAATCAGCCAGATTATCAACAGAATACCAAAATAAACAACCCCAAAATCAACGGAACTGTTAAAAAATACATATAATAAAATTATGAAAATAATTATAATAAAGAAGGCAAGCAGGAGCACAAATGAAAATAGCCATGCAAAAGGAGTCCACATACAATAGCTGAACATTTGCTTCAAAACAGACTGCAGATTGGCAAGATTCTGACAGAACACAAATACATTAGGTATATTGTATGGAATCTTTAATTCAACAGCAAATTTAGAAAGGGAGAAAAATGGACGTTTAGGAAAACAAGAAGCATTAAAGCAGAACAATGTAGCAGGTATCATGGGCAGATCCCCATATTTTTTACTATATTTTACTCATTCATATACAGTCTATATATATATATATATATAGATCCGAGGATACAGTACGCTAAAAAGGAAAGCAAGAAGGAACACAGCCAGTGGTGCTGAAGACACAGCACTTGTGCACATTAATCAAGGCAGACAGCTTGTGAAAGCCAAGAGCAGATTTGCAAGAGAAGCTTTAATGAGCGAGGAAGCTAATGGCTTTCCAAAAAGGAAGGCTTGTAGACTACTAAGGATAGATCTCGCCAACAAAAAAACAATTCCGACAAGCACCAAGGCACACATTACAATCTCCTCATATTAAGTGGACCAAAGAGAGGTGGGAACAGTTATTTATATTTCAGGCTGGGATGGATGGAGGCCAAGCGAGCCAGGACAGACAAGGGAATGAGACTGTGGACAGAGAAGAGGTTTCATTGGCGAAAGGGTGGGGCTGGTAATAGCACTTAATCTTCTGTATTGCTATGTTTCAGCAATGTAAATTACTAGACTTACCATATCACTAAAACAAAACACTGAATTCAATTGAGTTAATATAAATCAGTGATGTTTAGTTGAAATGAAATGAATTCTCCTAACGGGACCATAATAATAATTTGCAAATACTGGACACAATTGTTTGATACACAAAGTCATAAATGACTAAAACATGAAATGTATGATTCAAAGAATATCTTTGACTCTGTAAATTAGCTAAATTACTATATACTGAGTTTATCTAGGAAACGCTTTTTGCTATACAGGCTATGCAAGAGGTTTAATACCACATAAATGTACAGGTTGCACAAGCTGAGGTGATGATAGGTTTACCTGAAGACTGGGATGACAGCCAAAGTCCAGCAAAGTCTTAACAACTTGCAGGTGCCCTTTGTTTACTGCAATGTGTAAAGGAGTCTGTCTGCGTTTGTTTCGAGCATTCAGATCTGCACCGCCTCTGTGCAACACCTCAATAACCGAACCTTCATCTCCAAAAGCTGCATGATGCACTGCCCTGTCTCCATCTTTGTCCTAAAACACACATATAAATATAGACTACTTAAAAGTGCATTATATTGTTAGTAAAAAAATATCCACAGGAGCTGTTTAATAGGAAATAAAACTCTGACTTCATTCATTTTCCCTCTTCATGTTTTTGTGAAATCGAATTATGTTTTACATTGACTTCTTCTCTTGTGCTGTGGGCAATATAAAAATATTGACTGATTTTGGGCCCAGGATTGATGTCAACACTTTTAATGTGGTTGTCTCCCATCAGTTAAAACAGAAAGTCATACTGTATGTCTGAGTCAGCATTTGTTGTACAGGTCTAAATTAAAAATCAAAATTAAGACAATTCTTTGCTGAGAAACTGGGGCATGAACCTTTAAAGCAAGCAGTAATCAAAATGTTTCTAAAATGTAACACATGCTAAAGATTGCCCAAGCAGAATATAAGTCATTTCACAAATAAACCATGACATGAACAAGCTGATGGGAAACACTTCCAAAACCAAAACATCTGAACAGCTAATTCCCAAAGACTTGCATACATTTCTAAACTCCTACATTTTTCCTAATTTGTTTTATTATTATTAAACACCAACACAGAATAAAAGAAGGGACAAAAAGCACCTGCTCTTAAGAACTTCTGTTTTTATTCCAATTAAAATTCTTGACTAAAATATGTAACTGAATTTGTCTGCGTTTAATGCTTGTTCATTTAGTGCTTGCCAGTGCTGATCCTGGTGATATACCATGGCTGCTTTTTTTTTCCTTCTCCCCAATCCGACCAATTTTCAATTCAAAGGCCAACTTAAGCCGAGTAATCATTGGATGATGAGAACATAATCTTGCCTATGAGGAGAGAAGAATCTTCTGCATTAAGAAGATTATATGGAAGCTTGCCTGAGCTCTCTTAATTAATTTAAACCTCAGGTAAACAATCCTGGGTAAAACAGAGGCACAATATTTAGAGCTGCTTCCTCACAATTCCATAAGACCAGGTCCAAAAAAAAAATTCAAATACAAGACTAAAGAAGTGCATGAATGAAGCAATAAATGATGGGGCAGCAGTGTAACAGAGTGGCCATCACTGATGCCTAACACTGCAGGAGGTTGACCTCAGATCTCAGCGTGGTCACGGTCTCTCTGGAGTCTGCATGTCCTGTCCCACTCCTGCACTCCTCCTCCCACATCTCTAAATGTCAGATTGATTGGAAGGTCTAAACTGGCCAGGTGTAAGCGAGTGCAAGTGTGCCATCTCAGAAACTGCTTTTCTATTCCTAAAATATGACAGGTTCAGTTAGGCAAAGAATTTCACTGAAAGAAATTAAGAAATTGTTTGGTGTGAAAACAAGCTATAGTGTCCCCCAAGGGCTATGACTGGTAAACAATGAATAAGCCAAAACATGTAATAAAGATGTAATAAGCACATAATAAAGTAATCTCTAAGCTCTTGGGCATTTTCCAAGAACTAATCCCTAGAAAACAGAACTAAAAATAAGTTCTTTCCTTAATCTAAAACAATACACTTTAATCTTCCAACGAATTATTTTTTGTTATAAAAAATAAAATTAAGTCTGTGTAATTATTTAAATTCTTTGTTGCTCCAACCTCAAATTAGCTCTCTCTAACTTGGCATTAAACATATCCCACCTATGCTCATTCACCGCTGAATAATTCTAATATTACTGGAAGAAAAAGCAAGCCATCCTGATGTGAAAAGCAAACAATATAAAACACATGCTGAAATACAGTATGTCACATAAGCAGCTGCAAAAGGTGCTCTATGAAACTCATTGTTGAAAAGAAGTTTGCAATCACAAAGATGCGACTTTTCCAAAGTTAGTAGAAATGGTTTACCACTACACAAGGCCTAAAATTACTAAAAATGAACTGCAAATAACAGTGAGCAAAATAAGTGTTTAGCTTTAACAACAGACTGTACAGGAGAGTGGTAAGATGAAGGTCAGGAAATATACAGTATGATATGCAACACAGGTTTTCCAACAAAACTCTTTAGTGGATAACTGGATGCCATGCTTACTCACGTGAAGATTAATAAAGTTTCATGAAATTTACATAATAAATGACCATCATCAAGTCAGCACAATCCTCATAGTAAGATGTGGAGGTGGCAGCCTGTGACAAAAATTGTACACCACAGCCTAGAGAGGAAGTCACTGCCGCACTGACAGAGCTTAAACAATTTGGTCATAAGTGAAGTAGAAAAACATTTCTGAAAAAAAGGGGTTTCCACTAAATATTCACAAAGACGTACAAAGCTAAGACATTTTGGCAAACTTAGGTGAAAAGGGCAGACATCTAGAGAGATTATACAATTTAAATCGGGCCAAACAACGTAAACAGTAACTTTGCCAAGACTGTATCAAGAATGAAAAGATGAAGTTACCATTCATAGCTACCAGAGTGTTTGTTTTAATTTCACAGCAGTTCTTACAAATATTAAAATTACCTGTTACAAAGACTATAGGCAGCCTTAGGGGCAAACAGAAAATAAATCATTTTGATGTCTTTAAAAACGTTTAAATCTGCATCATTCGAAAGAGCCGTTTGCTTTACCCAGTGAAAATACAAGGGCATTGCGAGTTCTCAGACAGAAAGAACAAACTATTCTCTTAACTCAGTTCTGACACCAATCAATTTTCCACTATCTAACCACAAACAAGCTAACAGAGACCATGCCGTTTTCCACCATAATTTGACTATGGACAAATGGTACAGTAAAAAATAAAAACAGCCCTAGAGACCAACAGTTGATCCAGGAAAGAGACTTTCAAAATGCCAAAACATAAACATGTATTTAGTTCTATTATGAACCAAAGGTGGCAGTAAAGTCGTAGTCAGACACTCCTCGTGGTCTTAAATGGCACAACAATTCATTAATCCAGCATTCATTTTCATTATATAAACTCTGCTCCATGTTCTGCTAATTATTTCTCTAAACATACAATCCAGCCAGGCTGGGCCTGAGGACATTACTCAAAGTCAGTGTCCAATTCAGATAGCTTTCAAGATTTAAATGATTCAAAATATATGCGTGCGATCGACAATTCTATAATGAACTGCACTGTGCTTTTCACAGACCGATGACAAGTGTATGTTAAGAATGACTGAATTCCTTGTTCGATATGTGAACTTGAGCCTGACATTGTATAGATTCTAACTAGCTGAAAGATCTAGTATTACTACCAATATTCTACGTATTATTAGCTAAAAGACAGACATCAATGTATAATTATGGAAATTATAAATAAAAGAAGTTTGTTACTGGAAAGATAGCTATTGATGGGAGATAAGAGAAATTAGGCAGGCTTATTTTGATAAAGTTTGTAAATTGTAAACAGAAAACAGTTTGTAACAGGAATTCTAGATGTGAGACATAGTCGATTAAAGAATTCAAAAACATTGTTAAATGATTTCCACACACTAAAGAAGGTTAGAATATACAACTATCAGGAAACTGGAGAAGCATCTCTACATATAGCACTCGCAACACTAGCAAACGGTTAAACACAGTAAATTACATCTTGGTTTTTTAATGTAAAACTAGGATAAATACTCTTTGAAATTTCAAATATTATGAAATAGATTTGAGAAAAAACAGTATTGAATTTGCATGCAAATTTCTAAGAACAGGCATGTCACAGAATGCTCACTAACAGAAAACAGAAATAAGGATAAGGTCAAATATGTTGCACATATTTTATACTAGTAGTTAATTAAGGCTTGCATTGTCCTGTAATTTCCATTTTCTTGTGGCATGGATAACACAGTTATCATGAAAGTACAGATAGGACGAGAAAAATTACAGAATACGTATGACTTCCTTATTACCCGGAGTGTTAATTTTAAACTACCAGCTAAATTATTGCACAGGAGCAAGTCAGACATAAGAACTAATAAAGAACAAAGGAGGATAAAGAGAAATGCTAATGGCTCAGATTTCTTAAAGGACACTATTGATGTGAGAAGTAATACAGAAAACAGAAATGGAAAATTCAAAGGAAACCAAAAGCTGTTACTATGCTTCCAAGCTATAAAAAAAATTTGAGATGTACATTTTAACTCATAAGAAACTAACAGATATGCAGACTGAATTCTGTGAATAACTTGCATTTTTTAAACATTAGAGACAAATTTTTCTCTATAATTATAAATTAATTTTTGATTTCTGATATCTTATAGGGATAACAACTCTTCTGTATATATACAATTTTGTATATGAAACAAATACAATCAAGATAAAAAAGATCAAAGCAGGACCATAACAATGAAATGGCTGACTTGTAGTCAACAACCCTCTGCGCTGTTCTACAACTGGCACAGCAGCCCGCACGAAGACCACTCATAAACGAAAAACATCGGCAGAATTTTCTCCAATTGTTTTCAAGGTTAAATGACCGATCCAGGGAGACTGCATTTTTCCGGGCCTCAGAGTCACGTGATTGATTCATTAGTAACAGTGTTACAGGAACACGTAACATTAAATATCTAATATTCATCAAGATGTCACCATTAAATTGTTTGTGAGATTTTCCTGCAAGTTGTTACTGATTTAATACTGAATGAATGCTAAATACTTTTTATGAAATGTGCATTGGGCTGGATTCAACACTGTTCCTATTTATTTTAACTAAAGCAGCCTGTTATATATTGCAAATATATAAACTAATCTATCTATCTATCTATCTAATGCGAAACACACAATTTAAAGTAAAGCATTACAGAATTTAAAATGCTGTCCATAAAATTTCAGTTCTTAGTTAAAAAAATAAATAAATCAATCAAATGCTTTAAAAATGTCTTTACTTTCTATTCTTTGGTTTAAAGATGTAGAGATGGAAAAAAAAAGTCATTTTTCTATTTGTCCAAAACGAGGTGTGTTATGTCAGTAATTCCTAGTACGGAGCACTATATTGATTAACAACTAAGTAAGGAAGCTACTTTTTTCAGGCGTATTACAAGCCTTTTTCCTAATCTTTATTTCCATAAAAAACAAGAAAATGTCACTTTCCTATCAATACTATAAATGGATTAATCAGTGCATTTATACAAGCATTTGAAATAAATGGCCACAGTTTCACTTTTACAGCAAACTAATTTTTCCTTCAGTTTTTTGGTTATATTTGTCTTAGACATTAAGAAAGCGGATCCGTTAAGGTACGGACCTGTGAATAACAGTGGCCATTTAGGAAATACACTATGATGCAGTTTATTTTGATATACAAATTCCACCATTATCACTGTTAACCTTGGATGGATTTACAGATGTTCACATAGTGATTCCAAAGTGATGTTTAAGGTCCAAAAGTGTAGCGACTACAAAGGTCCTCTGAAAGCAACTATCAATTGGAACTATCCATAGAAATACACCAGTCACAAAATATTTACATTTTTCTGTATACTGATTTGCAGGATTTATTTGTTAGCCCTAACAAATTCTTTTTTGGCTATATTATAGACCAAAAATACCCTGGAAAACAGGAACATTTTCATTGAAAATAATAATATAACACAACAGACCACTCAATTTTAAAACAAAGTAAATATTTAAAAAAATTGTAAGGGTCAGTGAAAAGTGGCTGCCTGTGGCTTACTGTAGGAAACTAAAGAGCTTTTTAGTGCTCCACTCAAATAATGCAAGTTGTCTTTTTTAACATCTCAGCCTGTCAAAGGTGTCATTAATTAAAATGCTGTGAAGAGCAGACACATACCTCAGCTTCCAGGTCCACATTATGTTTCAGCAGCAGTTTCAGAACATCCACATGGCCATTTTGGCTTGCTGCCTGCATAGCAGTATGTCCAGCACACTGGCCATTCACCTAAGAAACATTTGCCAAAAGAAATAATAAATGTGTTATATCAGAGTCACCGCTCTGATGTATGCCATTATATAGGAAATCGGAAACAATTTTTTAGAAATAACAAAATAATAAAAAAAAAAGCTGCATGATCTCTCATTGTTAAGGTTTATTAGACATTAGCAATATGCACAATGCAGCCAGTTAAGAGCCATTTCAGAGGATAGTAAAAGTTTGAGGCAATTTGTTAAATGGTGAACAATTGTAATCCATGAATTATTATTATCATCTGTTGCTTCTCTTATGGGTCAACTGTAGATCAACAACAACAACAAACAGCAGAAATGATAAATGAATAACACATGATACTATAATGTAATATAACAGAAAGCAGTATGGCGTAATGGTTAGGCGCTAGACTGTAAGGCAGCCATCTCAGTTCTCACTGCTGTCTTGCTGTGTGACACTAAACAAGCAACTTACTTAACTTGACAGCACTCCAAGTTAAAAGAAAAAATAAAGTAAATCTATAAACGATTGTAATGTATGCAAAACTTAAAAGTCACCTTGAATAAAGTCGTCAGCTAAATACATAGACACAAATACATATGCTGTAATCTTTTAAATTTATCTAAATAAAATAGAACTTTGTTCCTATTTTCCAATGTATTGTTTCTATTCATTTTTTTCTGTTGATTATTCATAAAAAAACATTTGATTAAATAAAAAGAAAAAGTTAATAAGAAATTAGCTGGAATAAAAATTCAAAGACACCAGGTACTCAGAAAAATATTCACATTCTTGACCTATTGGCAAGAAAAAGTAGTATTTCTACCCATAGATCTATTGAGGTGAAAAACATTTATACTGTCAACTGAATCATCGTCATGTTTGGACTGTATTTACAAAAAAAAAAAAAAAATGGTTGGTCCTTTACTTCAGAAAATGCTTATTTTAAACTTACAGAATTCCCCTGCAACAACCACAATGACATTTGCCCACAACATTTTTGCATCCAAATGACATGAAATTCCATGCATGGACAACGAGGTTTGCCAAAGTCATTAGAAATCAACAATCGTGCAATTAAAAATAAAAAAGAAGGCTACATTTGTAGGATATGTCTTACGAGGCACTCATTGAAGGCCAGCATGCCAGTAAGGTATTTATAAATTCTGTTGGTTTTGTTCATCTCTTTTAGCTACTATACCTGCTTAGACAGATTTATTCAGATATGAGGACGTTTCTTGCAATTTATAGATGCCCAGAAAATATGAGTTTATGGTTTTACATAAACATATACTTCCTAGAGTCAGCTCCAGCTATTTCAGAAAACCAACATAATTGCTGGGCAGATGGGAAAAGATTTCTTTACAAACAAGTAACTTTGTCCTTCTGAAGAGCTTATGATGTTTTTCACACAGAGATAACTCCATATTAAAATATTCCTCAGGGCAGTAGTGTGTTTTTCACCGACGTACTGCTAGAGTATTAGAGGCAGTGCAAAGTACAAAACATATGCATACAAGCAATGTACTGCCTGTATCGGAAACACCAGGTGGGTGAGAATGGTGTTCCAGAAAGTGGCACAACCTTTTCAGAACAGCTGGGATATAGCCACAGGCAACCAGCGAGCTGATAAGATATACAAAAAGGAAAAAACGTGCAGCATTACAATGATCTTTTTCATTATTCGTTGATAAGAAACACACATTAGGGTTAGATTAGGGACAATAGGGATACAAAAGCTTACACCACTTACATCAACATCAGGTCTCTTTAGTAAGTCTTCAACCTTGGCAAGATCACCATTAGCAGCTGCCTTTACCAGCTCTTCATTTATATCTCCAGATTCTTGTGTTTCAAATAGCTTCTTTAGTAGCTGAGAAAGACGCTCTGTGGAAATAAGAAAGCAAAATCCGTGACAATTATTAAAAAATACAAAGAGTAAATGATTTTTGAAGTTATACAGACTTGTAAAATGCTTTTTATTTAATTTCCAAAACATTGCATGGTCAGAAAATGTCTATTCAGTAGCACCATAAAAAATGGTGTTACATGCAAGATGACTGCATGACTCTATGAATAAGAGAGCTCCTTTTATTTTATTCATTCCTACTACTTAGTGCTCAGATAATTATCAAACAAGTTATTGTCTTCAGAGAAAGTTTATTATCACAATAAAATGATTTCAAAATGTATTGCTAAATATTTTTTTAATTAATATAACTTGTACTGCCACACGCTGTGGTGACCCCTAACGGGAGCAGCCAAAAGAAGAAGGAGATCACTTGTACTGGCATTGAAAAAAAAAAAACTTTTAGCAAAATATAAATGCTTTTATCATATAATTGATCTTCAATATTTATTTTTTCCAACTAGCATGTTAAATTTCAGGAAATATAGTTCATTCAAAATCTCACTGGTTCTTCTGTTTTTTTAGTCTTTAAATTCTATTACATTAGACCTGTAAGTGGAATATAAATACACACACATAGTTTGCATGTATGAGCAATTTTAAGTTAGTTTGGCTTCAGTCTGTTCTGGTGTTTCACTTCGTCTGAGCCACCAGGTGGCACAGTCTCTCAAACTGGAGAAAAAAAGGAAAAAAACAAAAAGAACAAAGACAAAGCAAAGGGTGGGGACATAGTCTATGGTCATGAGGATGGTGTGCGATATTGGTACAACGGTGTGGGTTTGTATACCAGACAGACAGATTTATCTATGGAAGCGAAGGTCTGACATCACAAAGAAAAGACCCACAGTCTCCGATATACGCACATACAAGTTCCACCGGACACACGTTTAACTGGGACACTATGAAAGTAAAATTCAGGGTCAATACTAAGAGTGCTAGAGAGTTGGTGGAATGTTGGCTCTCTAATGAAAACGCCATTAATAGACACTTGAACTTGAACCCAGCATAGATTGATTAATCGATATTTTTTTGCATATACAGTCATTTTGTGTATATTAATAATGGAAGAATCATGGAGTTAAATAAGTAACATCATAAGGATACAAATTTCAAAAAAACAGTGCAACTGATCAAAAGTAAGAAGATGAAGTTTAAAGGCAAATATAGCCAGAAAAATATTTACATATTGGTCAAGTAGCCAGCGATCAGGTAAACTAACATTGTCAAAACAATGGGGGAGAACCCAGCTACACCTCGATGTTCAAAGTATCTGAATTCGTATAAAAAGGAAACTTCAGTTCAGTGAGACTATAACAGCATAAGAAATTTGATCATTTTGTTACAGAATCTCTCTCTACGGTGCATGATTGGATTGAAGCATAGATAAAAACATACCTCCTGATGCATTTGTTACAGCAGAACCAGCTGGGGCCACCTTAGTAACAGCTGCAGGATTGTACGTCCAGGATGTTCCACAAACCTCCACCTTCAAGTCATTGTCAGAATAAATCTGCTGGACTCGTCCAACTTTTCCAAGAGTCTGTGAGATAATACAAGGTGAACTGATACAAAAGACAATGAACTAGAAACCCCCACCAACCATCTAAAAGATCACAAAAAGTCACTGCATCAATTTGCTATCTACTGATACTTTACAGCCTTATATTAGTACATCTCAAAAATGTGAAGATGGGGTTAGAGACTTATTACAGTCTCCTCAAGGGCCTGAAAAACACAGTTGAACCATCTTGTAATAAATCTACTGTTCCCTGTTTGTCAACCAATGGAAAAAGATAAATCTGAGGTGGCT
This sequence comes from Polypterus senegalus, assembly GCF_016835505.1. Classification (NCBI taxonomy): domain Eukaryota; kingdom Metazoa; phylum Chordata; class Cladistia; order Polypteriformes; family Polypteridae; genus Polypterus; species Polypterus senegalus. The sequence goes on along the minus strand of NC_053158.1, from coordinate 65,075,583 downwards.
TTGTAAACATGGAATGGTTTAATTTCTATACAAAAAAAAAAAAGATCTGAGTACTTATGTATAATTTTTGTATATGTATGGGGAGAACAAGAAGGCAGGACAAACACTTGCACATCTGTATTGTGTTTCTGGGACACTTGTGTAACCTTTTAAAGTGGATATTTGGACAATTAAAGATTATGGGTTATTGAGTCTTTACCCAGTAAAACAAGTTGTAATAGCTGCAGTATTCAGATAGCTGAATAAATGTCTCTGGTTGATGCATCTGACATGCTCAAAATTTTCTTAAACTCTGTATAGACTATGGCCAAGTTTCACTCAAGCGCTAGGCCTACACAGTTTTCCAAACACCACTGGTTTTGCTCACTTTTGGGTGTCCTGGATTCCACAAGACTCCTGCTGTGTTTTAAAGGATCAAGAACAGGTTACAGAATTTGAGGACTGCAGGGGAACATTTTGAAAGAAGAGGAGACGTTTAGTGATGCTTGAAAAGACTACCTACAATATTTGCATGTTGGCAAACATGTATGATAACGGATTCACCTTAAATGTGCAGTACCTAGTAATGAACAGATGCCCGCAGATGGAAAGAGGAGTCTGTAATGCACAATAAAAGGATGACCCAAAACTATGACCCAGGTGAAATCTTTTTTCGGGACTGTTAAATGTTATAGATGATTTATCTCTTAATATGCTTGTGTTTTGTAACTTCCTCAGCGATGCCATCAATTCTATTTGTAAAAAACAAATATGCATTAGGAATATGGAAATGATCTGCCATGTGTGAAATTAAATTGAAAATATATTTAATAGTCTTAGCTAAGCCAGATCTTTAGACATCTGAAATATTAACTGAATTTCACAACAATGGTTCGCCCACTTATAACAACATTAGAAGTTGCAGGCACCTTTGTGACTTTTCATGACAATGCTCACACATAAAATTAATGAAGGAGACATTCCCTTGTGAAAAGGATTTTTACTTGGTATATGTTAATAGCATTTCATTAAAACTCACTACATTACAGGAAATTGAAAATTGTGTCTTGAATTTATTAATACTAGAGAAAATATTTTTTGGTAATACATTGCTTGATCAAGTATACTGTAATAATGAAAATAACTTCGTGGTAAACTCAAGATGCTAGCTAAGGATCTATTTTATGGCATTGATTTTTCTGCTAAATTGTTTTGATGCAGAGATAGAAAACATCTAGGTAGCAACAAGTAAACTGCAGAGTCAGCACATTCCCTTCCTTGCACCATCACACAGATGTCTAAGACCCTACACACTGCAAAACACGTATAAGCAGGGGCTGTGAGCCAATGTCCATTGATTTATGAGGCATGATATATTATTCTGTAATATGATCACCAAAGAACACCACAGCTCTGCTTCCTATTAAGATAAGTCACTGTCATATCAAGGTCATTTATAACTCATATTGTAGGCTGAGGATTGTCTGTCTATATCACATAATGTAATTAAATGCAAAAAGCAAGTAAATGACAAATCACCCTGGATTGTAACTTCACGTGATTTTACACATGTGGCAAATTAGGTGCATTTTAGCAACAGGGCTTCCAATATGAAAGTATTAACCAGTGTCTTACAATAAAAATACTAGCACTGTTCATAATGATTGCAGGTTGAATAAATGGTTTTATATATACTGTGATCTGATGTTCTAGCTGGTGTCAATGGACTGTCTACATTTATCAAGTGCTGAAGCACCTAAAGGAATAAAGAAATAAGTGAAAAGCTTTCACACAGCAGCACACAGCATATCACACATGCTTTCTTTAACTATTTATAAAGTTGAGAGAAAACAGAAATTTGAATTTAACATTTACATTGCTATTTCAGTTAGCCAACCAACATACTGTAAAGCTTAACTCCCACAAAAGAACAGCTACTAATGAAAAAAATCTTTTAGCATTGTTCTAGCTTACCTGTATACATTATTCCAACTAAGAATGGGTCAGTGCAAAGTAAAAAACATTTACCTAAAATACACCATTTACTCATTCATTCATTCATCCATTCATTCAATCAATCATCAAAGCCACTAAATAAAATTCAGGATCATGGTATGCCAAAGCACATCTTGACAGCATCAGGCTCAAAGACAGGTAGCAAGTTTGGAAACAGCAGCAGTCAACTGCAGGACACATTAAGTACGTTATCAGTTAAGAGCTGACAGTAAGTCAAACCTGAGCACGTTAACAATGTGCAAGGAAAACCACAGTACCCTGAGAGAAATGGACATGGAAATTGGGAGAATGTGCAATTTACCTACTGGTCCCAACCAGGTCAGGAATCATACCTAGTCTCCTAGAACTATGAGGTACTGGTTACCACTACTGTGTCAGGATAATCTATATTACCATATTTGTGTAAAGGATACTGCTGTGTGTACAAATTAAACAGAAAAATAAGCATTTCTGGACTTTGCATAAGTATGTGTTAGGTTAATCTAGAGCAGATAATCAAAAATTAGAGAAAGGTCTACAGATATGTTGTTTCAGTATTATTCACTAAATACATATAAAGTCAACACTACAACCATATTAAATTCATTTATCAGAATGCTTTAATCATTTTCATATGATCTGCTTATTTAATTAAATTGAAAAAATATGTCCAAGTTGAAATCATCTTCTATACAGTATATGTCGATATGTAGGACACAAACACTTACAGGTAGCATGGCTTCTGCCCATTCTCCATGCCCTCTCTGTAAGAGCTTAATTCTCTCAGTGTCATAACAAATCTGAACCAGGTCACCAACAGAAAACTGTGAGACTCCTCCTTCTGCACCTGCTGTCACATCACCACTCCTTACCACATTTGCCTTGGTCAGGACAGCAGGGTTGAATGTCCATCTATATTGAGCACAAAAGAAAGAACAGGGATTATTAATGACATGGATAGATAAACAAATCAACACATACCTGGCCACAAACCTCACACACACTGCTCACAATAGAGATTAAGATACCAGATGTATCAAAAATGTAACCAGCAGAAACTCGGGACATGGATGTAGGGAAAGTCAAAGAAATTAGTAAAAAAAAAAAAAAAAATACCATAAATAAAACCATAAATATTACATAGAAGAAGCTATAGACCGATTTCCATATTCATCCTATATATGCACATCTCCTTTTCTAATTGACTTCATATAAGACAATAGCTTGTTAAATAAGGCTTCTGGTGAAACTGAAAATTCTAAAATAAGATCATCAAAAACATACAATTTCAAAATTTGGAAAGAACAGACCACATTAAGTTTTTTTGGTTGCTCGTTCTTGTTTCATTCATTCCACATTCCATGAAAAAAAAAAAAGCTGATCACCCAATAATCAATCTGGTTGTTTCAAATTGTTTTTTACTGGTATGAAAACACTGCAAAGGAAAAGAGTCCATCATCTCATTAACTTACCGATTGCCACTGGGATACTGTACTACAATGTCATGATCTTCATCAATACCACATACTGTGCCGGTGGTGGTTAAGGTCTCAAACATTCCATCAGTCCACCCGCCATGTCCATGCTGAAGAGACTGAACAATTTCTAAATCTAAGTCAATGTTCACCAGGTCCCCAATCTGTAGGCCCCCTGGATTGCGATTGCCATTCTGTTCACCTGTATTTGGAAATAACAAACACATGTTACCACAACTTACCCTTTGAAATTAAGGTATTCTTTAAATGTCAAGGTGCATATGAGGAGTGTAAATATCTGCTGCCATCACACAAAGCTTTGACTGAAGCTGTTTAAAGACTTTTGACAAGAGAAGACTGCCCTCCAGTGGTGGACAAGAAAGCAGACGGGAAACGGAGAATACAGTAACAATTTTGTTTCCTGTGTGTATAATGCTGACATCTAGTGGTGTTTGAAAACAATCGAGATATTCAGAGTACAGAGAATGTATTAATAGCATACAAAGTTGAAAATAAGCACTCATTGCTCAAACCATCTTGAACTTTTGCTTATTTTATTAAGCCTACATATTTTAAAAAAGTGCCTCTTATTATTGGAATATCTTGTACAATTTCCCTCTAAACTTTAGTCCATAATCTTTAAAATTATGAGTACTATGAAATTAAAAAATACCAGTAACCAGGTGGCAATGGTTACTTGCTGTTTGTAATTTAACTGGTTCAGTTCACCAAAACTTTTATCAACAATTTAAAAACTGTTCAAATACTGTTTCAATTAGTTTCAAGAACAATGAGAACAAAAGTAAATTCCGCAAGACTTGTAACGAAATTCAGTTTCAGTGCTACATGTCAATACTGCTTTATAGTGCAATCATTCAAAGAGATGTTTGCTAACATTTCATAAGACAGCAAACACTTCTACGTACTGAGAGGTTGCTACCACATTCTATTAACAACTTTGAAGGGCAAATGGTCAACCGGGTAGACAAGATCTAACAAAAAGCTCAAAATCTTAAACATAAATGCAGCCCCCCAATATTTCTTACAAGCAGAAACAATTAACAGAGCGAAATGCCATATTTATCCAAAGTCCCCATCTATAAAGACAAATAATGCCATGGAACATACACTGAAGCCAAGTTCCTCTTTCACTTTCCTGACATTGAAAGTTTTAGATAAACTATGTTAATAAATTACCAACATTAAAGGTCTATAATATGTATTTCTTACAATTACCAAAATTATGAACAATCCTCTTTCAGATAACGAAGTTCAGTTCATTCAGTTTAGAACAAAACATGTTAACTAAAACCTTAGATATTCATGGTGCCTAACATCTATGTGACATTTTTCTGGCTGCACTATTTGTCAAATATACACCAAAATCTTTAAACCTTAAATTGCTTTTCACTTTGTTTTACTGTTCGATTCTTAGTATTCATAAATACACAAAGAGTAAGCAAACGTCCAGTGGATGGTGGGAAGTGGAGAGAGGCAGGAGTTTCAGATCATTCTCCTCTTATTGTTTTTACTCTGTTATCACTTCCTAATTGAAAAAGAATATATCATAAAAAACAAAATACAACAAGGACAAAGACGATACTGGAGCTCAAGGTTGCAGTTAGATAGTCTGCCAAATAATGACATCCTCAGTTAATGTAAGAGCAGGAGGAATGAGTGCCATCGCTGGCCTGTAAATGACCAAGCATTAAGAAGCCTACGGTCTCAGCTGGGTCTTTACAATCTGAATGGCCAAAGACAGGAAGCAAACACCACTTTGACATGAAACAAACAATCAAGATGCTTAAAGGGAAACTGTCATGTTTCTCTATCTTTTAAGAGTGAAAAGCAGCCTTTTATTTGGGAAAATTGAAACAATTACAGCGTTAAATGATGCACTCGCTTTCATAGAAATCAGCAGAAAAGAGCGGACTTTTGGCACAACTGGTCTAGTATTGCGGTGGTGGAAGAATTCCAATACCAAGAATCAACGCTGCAGTCAGGGGACAGGCTGGCCATTCATTTTACTCCATGAACTGAAAATAAGGCTTAAACTATGACACTTCAATCATGATTCACAACGGGGATCAGGAAATACCGTCTCTCTCTCTCGTTTAGTAAAAACACATTTCATTTTAGATTCGTTTATCAAAAAATGATGTACACTAGGTCATCAGCATCATACAGACTGATGTATAAAAATTTTAAAGGAGAAGTAGGATACTTTTTGTTTTAATTTGAGGGCCCATAAATGCTATGGCATTGTGTTGTGGTGGTATGGACCTCGACTTAAACTGCAAAAAAGGTTAGGAGATGCCTGGAAGTTAGAAATTCAGTATCGTTCTGTTGGATAATTCTGAGGAACATTCACAGCTATATATACACTGTAGGTCTTTGATTTTGTCCATATTTGCCAAATATTAGGCTAATAAATTGCAAAACATTTCATTAGAGCTTAAAACCCCTCTCTACAGAGATAAGCACTTATAACTCTCTTCCAGAACTGTATACGCAAGACCAATTAACTACTTTTTGTCTCTACAGTTGAGGCTTACCTAAACTTTGTTCTGGTAATTGGCTGTTAAATACAGTTAACTAGAAGACTATTATTTTAGTACCTAATTATAACTACCTTGCAGACGGAGCTAATTAAACTTTATGACTCACCTGTTTCTAAAAATAATACACCATGCATCAAGTATTGTAAAAACACTTAAGAGGATTTATGGGTACAAACTCTTTCTTTTAGAAAATGATTGAGCTTGGTGCAGTGGGCTGGCGCCCTTCCCGGGGTTTGTTCCTGCCTTGCGCCTTGTGTTGGCTGGGATTGGCTCCAGCAGACCCCCATGAACCTGAGTAACTGATTGAGCTTGGACTTCACAGTATATATAACAGTACTACAATTGTGCTTCACAAATTTTCAAATAGCAATGAAAGAGCTGAAGATCTTAGTTATTATTACTGCTACTATTCACAGTCAAATCAGAAAAGCTATTAAAATGTCAATTGAAATGATTATATGCGAGAAGAATGACGGAAGGTGGTAATAATTCTGGGGCTTTCTGAAATATCCTAAAACAAAGGATGAAAGATAGCTTCCAACTCAATTAATTACAAACATGAAAATGAAAAATGAGAAATCCATTGAACATATTTTTACAAAGCACAAACATTTTTACAAAGTAAAAACATCTGCAAAACTCACCTAAAACAGGACAATGATCCCTATAAAATGAGCCACCTTTTGCATCCTGAACACACTTTAGGTCAGACTATTAAAAAAAAGGGAAAAAAAGCAAAAACACTGCATGAAATGGGGTTGCAAACAAAAGATTCTAGAAGGAACAACTAATTTTTGCAATATGCAAAGATCATGAACACCAACAACCCAAGCGTTCAATATTAAAATAGTAAATAAAATGCTTCACAGTGCACTATAGGCAACAGAAGTGAGAAATGATGCAGTACAACATCAAAAAGAAAAAGTTAACAGAATAACTTGAATTGAATTGATTCAACCACAACAAGCAAATAAGGTTTTACTGTTTTGACTTTTCATTTTCCAATCCAGTCAGAATGCACCAAATATATTTGTAGTATCAAAAATTAAACAAGCCTTTTAAATGATAGTTATGATTCAGATATAAAGCAGGAAGGCAAACATAAATTCATCTTAAGGAAATTTCTACAAAGTCCTAACATATCTAGGAACACAAATATCTGCATCAGATCATTACATTCACTGTTTTTCTAAAACTAGAAGAAAAACATATTGAACTAACTCAACAAACCCCCCCATCCATATGATCCCAGCTTTGACTAGCCAAAACTTTTATCAAAATGCTGTCGATCTTTAACCTAACGGACACGTTCTTCACAGCACAAAAAAAAATGCTAGATTTAAATTGTCCAATGAAATGCATATTCCCTGGTGTTTTCTCTATGGCTGCCTCTGAGGCCACAACCTCTCACTGAACAGACTTCCTTTCATATGTATACAAGGTTTACCCACATTTCCAGCTGCACTCACAATAGACCTCATGTCTGCAGAAAGATGCTTGGCGGCGACAATAGAAAACGGTAAGAATGACATATATAATGAATTGTGTGCCTGAATAGTTGGTGGACTCCCACTTTTGTGCAGATTTTCACTCACCATGCCTTCAAAGCCAACTCTGTAAAGGTTCTTGGCTCCATTGTCCCACAGAACATATGCTGCGCTGTGAGGGCTGGCAGCACTCCAATCCTGAATCTCAGTCACCTAAATGAGAAAGGAAACAGAAAAAAATAATAATAATAAATATCAGAAAATTTCTCTTTAATCAAAATCAATGAAAACAGAATAAAAACGTGAAAACAATTTGCCATTAAAATGTAAAAATGTACTTTCATACGATACGAACACCTGCTGTACACATTGATATACATTTTCACGTGTCTGCATTACAGCGGATGTTTAACTGTTTTTACTAGCATATTATGTTACAAAGTTTAGTCTCACCTCAGTTTTGCAATATATAAATTAAGCATTTCTGAAAATGAATGCAAAGCATTAAAACTAAAATAACTGCACATAGATGACATATCAATAAGTCACACAACACATTCACATGGAACAAAGACATTCATTCAGATTTTGCTGCTTAGTCCTCATTATTATTGCTTTTTCACATTAAGTAATTTTGAAATTAATTTCACTTGTCAGAACCACTAGCTTATTTAAAAAAACGATTTCACAGATTAATTAAATGTGATGACAGTGAGGAATTAAAATTAAAATATTCTATAATACTCTTTAAGAGTTATCTGTTTGTTCAACATGCTCCCATGTTGTCTGTGTAATTTTCTTTTTTGTTTTTAAATGATACAAAAATTTTGTAACTTTATAATTTTGTCAAAAGAAAACATGCAGTCTCCAACGACAATAATTAAAATGAAGAGTTTAAGTAGAGCAGTTATACAAAAATTACATTAGAAATATTTTTTTTTTTAACAAGAGTGGAGTTTGGAGATTTCTTGTCAACACATCTCTCTATCTCATTTAATTTTCCAGGAACAGAGTCTTACTACATGTAGTTAAACTATATTTTCATTTTTCTAAAAGCTCTACTTAATGCACTCAAAAGATCAAAATGATGAGATACAGCAGTAGAAAAACCTGCACAACTGATGAAGGTCAACAGGACGGGGCTGGGGACACCTTGGTTATTGCTGAATAAACAAACTTGTCAAATGAGCATGAAATATGATAAATAACAATACTTTATTGCTGAACCTTTTGAAAAAAAGCATTTGGTAATAAGTTTACATTTTAAAAACTTCTGATCATTGAACTGAAGGGGAAAAAAAAAAAAAAACATACTAATGTGAACTGATGGCAAATGCTCCACCACATTCTAACACGGACCAAAAGCTTTATGGCACAAAGAGGCGGGGCTTAATGAGGTGTTGCACAGGCCTACATTCCCCCAAACAGTACTAAAAGCTACAGCTGCTCTATCTCGCAGCTGCTCTGATAATCAATTGTGCTCATAGCTTTACTCGTGAAACACAAAAGGGGTCCGTCTGACCTGACAGAATGCTCCAAGCTTCTCCCCCACCCACTGATACATTTGCATTGGACGAGCCCTTACTGCTTTCGCTCTACTTTTCAAAACTGCAAGTGTTGGTGTGTTTTGTTCAACGCATGGAAGAGGAATAAACGCATGAAAGCACTATAAATAATATGGAAAGAGAGTTGGGATGAATTAATGAGCCTTCCATGTCTCAAGAGGCCTGCTTACAGAAAGATATTCTCTACTTTATCTATATACAAGGGTGGACAAAAGTTGGTTTACAGTTGTTTGAATGGACAAAGGCATGCAAGTTATGATTGCTACACCCTAAGCACACTTTTAATAATAAGACAACAACAAGTAACAAATAAATAACACAATACTTAATAAATACATAATAACACAAGAATAAACTCTGTTTCACATGCTCACGACTGTAAACTTTTGCCAACCCCTGTATTTTCTATCCATCCATCTATTTTCCAACCCGCTGAATCCGAACACAGGGTCACGGGGGTCTGCTGGAGCCAATCCCAGCCAACACAGTGCACAAGGCAGGAACCAATACCGGGCAGGGTGCCAACCCACACACAAACACACCCACACACCAAGCACACACTAGGGCCAATTTAGAATCGCCAATCCACCTAACCTGCATGTCTTTGGACTGTGGGAGGAAACCGGAGTGCCAGGAGGAAACCCATGCAGACACGGGGAGAACATGCAAACTCCACGCAGGGAGGACCCGGGAAGTGAACCCGGGTCTCCTAACTGCAAAGCAGCAGTGCTACCCACTGCGCCACCGTGCTGCCCCTGTATTTTCTACTGCTTGCTTAAACCTCTAAGTCCCAACAGAAAGTGGTACATAGACAGAAAGACAGATGTAAAGAGCAGAGCAGTGCCTGCATACCTTTAATGTGAGTAGTGACATCCTTTACATCTTCTATAACTCTGTGATGGCCAACAGGACCTTCCATTCTGTAGTGTATTGGGCTGGTAACGTCATTTTGTAGGTGTTGTGTGCATTTGTGGTGGGGGGTGAGGGGGGTGTTATTTGTTATATTTCTTGAGTTTCTAAAAAAAAATGCTAAATTTCCTCCTTGGGACAAAAAGTACTACCAATGAAGCAAAATCCTGATTCATGAATAATGAGCTGCAACATTTTTCACTTGTTCGATTCATACCAATTTCAGCAAAGTGAGTTTTAGTGAGATTAAAAATATTTAATTTTTTCTTTTAATGTAATTACTACTTTTCAATGGACAACAGCTACTAAGAAAATCAATTACGGAAATCTGCATTCTATTTCAAAAGTACCAGTTCTATAGTACATAAATAATGGTTATCTGTTCTTTTTGCCAAGAAGTTCATAACATGAAGAAATTCTAGCATAGTATTTCATAAAAATAACACTTTCTTACTCAGTTTAGCTGACAATTTTGCCTAGTAATTAAAAAATAATTTAAATACACAAAATCTCCAAAGTGTATTTGTCTACTAAAAAAAATGTTTTTTTTAAATGCATTGCTTTACGAATTAGAGTATTGTTTTGCAATGATACTGCATTATTTCACAAAAGAAGCAATATTTAACAAAAACTTTGTTTTATTTTGAAAATTCCATTAAGCACAGTGCTACTTTGCAATTACAATTATATTCATTCTGAAAAACGTACTGGTTATTTTGCAAACATTATTATGTAAGTCACAAATGCACGTCTGTGGTTCGCCTTCCAGGCTCATTGGACGCAAGTACTACTACTTCAGGACATGAGGAAGCGCAGAAGCCGACAGCATCACCTCTTTCTCCTCCCACAGCCCGAGCAACCACCCACTGTGAGCAACCGACTCCGCCCCTTTCAGTCCATCCACTGTAAAGCCGTGGTGCTCCTGGCAAGGACCATCTCATTCCGGAGAGAAGAGGCCTAAGAACGGAGCTCCCACCTGAGTACCACCTACATTAAGAGAACACTGAATCCTCCGTTTGTAATTATTTGATGCACTATTTGGAAACTGTAAATATTAAAAGGGGTGACCTGGTTGGTTCCCCTACATTTCCACTGTGACAAGTATGTTCCCTTGGTCGATGACATGTTATTTTACAAATATATTTTAAGCTTGCTGCTTGAATCACTGCACAAGTTTAGGTGCAGCACACTCATCATAGGCAATGTTGAGCCAAAATCCATTTTAAAAGAATAAACTTAAGTGTTAGTTACAGAAAAGTGAATAGAGAGGGAGATCCAAAAACAAATTCCCATGTGCCAATGTGTTTTTAAATTCATTTAACTGTACGACATGGTGGCACAGTGGCTTGTGTTCATTCCATATAGCTAATTTTTCTCAGTTTGATTCATAGACTGGTCATCACCTTTTTGAACTTTAAACATTATCATGGATTTACTGGTACAACTGAGTGTGCACCCTTGTGTCATCTGTGTTGAGAATTGTTCTGTGAAATTTACACAACCCACATTTTAATAGTCATTCAGTTAATGGCCTTATTTACCAATGTACATGTATGGCCTAGCGGTTAGTGATCCTGCTGCCTCACGAGTCTGGAGCCATTTGAACTCTGCATGTACTCCTTTATGTACAAATGCCCATATAGTGGCTATATTTACAAACCGATACTGTAATACATGTATTTAATCCTTATAACATATATTCTGTTATTGATGCTGAAAATTTAATTCATCCACCTTTCTTGCTAGACTTATAAAGAAGATTTAGAAGGGAATTCATTACTTCTTTTATCTGTTCCTTTGAGCTACCACTACTTGAAATTGCTGCCACATACACTATTTCTGTAGAAGCAGACTTTAGATTACATATATTTATTCTTCTACAGTAACAGGTTGCAGCATTTATTCAATAAGCAATAGGCAACTAACATTTCAACAACTTTATGGGCTCTAAATTACCCGGGTCTTGCTGTTATCCATATATCTAAACAGTTTTTGTATGTGTTACTGCTAAAGTAAACCTGTGAGAGGATGCTACCAATTGCATTTCTACAAGCAAGATCTATAGGCAGTAAGGTATTTTATACAATATGCAGAACTTATATTGATAGCACTGGTCAGGAAACATACCAGCCCACTTTCAAGAGATATCACAGGACACTGCCACATACATTCACTCATACTGATATCTCCACAAACACACAGACTGGGACACCCTAGGAACGAAACCTGAGCTTTGGAGCTGTAAGGCAAAAGTGCTAGCCATTCCAGCCTCCTTAAGGTTCCAACTCAAATTATTATCTGAGATCAAATATAAAATGATCGTTTATACACAATAGGTTTCTGTTCTTCAATTTCCTGCAACACCCCCACCTCCTACTTGACCTCAGAAGTGTTGAAAACAGACTCAGTCAATTCTATCAACCGAGAGAAAAGAGCACATTAGAAAAGTAACACTATTAGTGACTAAATTGCACAATTATTTATGCAATATAATGACCTACCTTGCAAAAAAATTTTTTTTTTTTTTTTTGAGGAGCAGCAATGACCCGCACAAGTCTTCATAACCTTGTAAAGTGCATCAGTTTGGTGCATTTGGTTAACAAGGCAATGCAAATTAAAATTGTTCAATCTTGAATCAAAAGTATATATACAAAAAGGAGGTGGATGCTTTCGTTATGTGGCACATCAGAACACATTTAGAAAAAAAATAGTGTGTGAAAAATAAAATCACATATTGGCTATAAATATATCATTTTATTTCATCTATTTTTTCTATATCAGGTTTATTTCAAAGATTTAAAGCCGCCTCCAAAGAGCAAGTCCTTTAATTAAGACCATGTCAATGACATGCTGGCTTTGTGGAACTCGGCAAAAATGTGATTCACTGCTTCTGGAGACCTGCTAATGAAAGATGGACGAGGATCATTTTGAGCTGTAAATGTTAAGAGATACACCTCAAAAAATATTTTTGTTTTGAGAGACACGCGGGACAGCTTTATTAAAGGTTTACCCCTTTTAGCAACTATCTGTTCAAACAAAAAATTTTAAATGGTACTTTAAAGTATCATCTTCTACTGTTTAAGAGAAAGACACTGGCTCGCCCACAAATATAAGTCACTTTCGAATAGTTTGCTGTGGTTGCTTTTGCCATTACCTGGTAATGGCCCACCCCAAAGTGAAATTAACATGTGAGAAATGCAACAGTCACGTACAGCCCTAGCTTTAAGTCACAGAAAACCATCTTAAAAAAAAAAAAATGCTGTGTCACATCCCCGTGGGCTGGAATGTGTCATGTGGAATGTATGAACTAAACAAAGCCAGCATCCTTGGTAATTGTTATACTTAATAACAAGGTGAATTTGCAACTAGGCTCTTTAAGTGAATAAAAGCAAAAGAAAAATATGGAACCAGGCGTGAAATTCTTGAGCACCATGGCAACCTAGCTGCCAGCATGCGAGCCCTGCTTTAAGTTTACAGGGCATTAAGGCTGAATGCTTATTGCTGGTGTAAAGCTTTCCTCATAAAATCTTTGAGTCATTCTGTCCCAGGAGCCACTAAGCAGAAGAACACCACAGTTGACCTGCAGTTTAAGCTCCCTATTATGTGCAGCTTATTGGGGCTTCTTTTGGGTAAGGTTAGTTTCAGGAATTTGGCAAGTCTTAGGAAAATATTCAGATAGATGTTGAAGGTATCAGCTTCTGATTTGTTTAAACTAACATAACTCATTTTAGCATTGGACACAGGTGTTTCACTCTGCTTGCTTGAGTTTTATAAAAAAAAAAAGCACTATTGTTCAAAAATGTATACAAATGCCTTTTCATATTTATGTTATCTTGGTTAATTCAAGTTGGAAATGATGTGAAATACAGAGTAGTCACAAATTTAGCCACCTGCACTTAAAAACAGGTAACGTCTGTTGCAGCATGCGGCTGGGGCCTTGCCTGGCCGGGACGTCTCCACACTGGGAGGACCAGGGAGCAAGCATGGCCAGAGCGTTACCTAACCTGGGACCCTAGATGGCAACCCCCCTGGGGTGGAGCGGCACCTCAGACTCCCACAGGGTTTCATGGGAGTTGGAGTTTGGTGCAGCCCTGTTGGGATCTGCCAGCACCACCAGAGGGTGCTGCAACAGGAGTGTGGCCAGAAATGAGTCATCAAGCACCTGGAGCACTTCCGGGTGCCTTATAAAAGGAGCCAGCAGCCACTACTCGGAGAGCTAGAGTCGGGAGGAGGAAGACGAAGGTTGACCCTAGGAGTGGAGGAGAAGAAAAAGAGAGAGAAGACTATTGTATTTGGGCTGTGCTTGTGCTGGGACTGTGTTGTGCGCATGAGAAATGAGGAAAGGCGTTTCCCACAAGGTAAAAAAAAAAAAACTAAAATCCAACATTTGTGCCTTGTACTTGTGTCCTATACTTGTCTGTGTTGGGATGAGGCAGCAGTGCCAGCCTGGGTGGTCCAGGTATGTCAAAAAAAGGGACTTGCAAGTAAATAAATACAGGGGCAACTTTGAAATTCAAAAGTAGAAAGCCCACTACCAAAGAGAGAAGCAAGAATGTAACAAGTTGTAATGTCATTCATTCATTTTCCTAACAAACTATTAAAGGCGATTGGACATTATATATTGACATGCCTGGTTTCTTTAACTATAATATGACATTTTTAGCTCATTAGTAAAAAGATGATGTTGAAGTATAGAGATTAAAATAAACGTGATAAATGGAGACACTGAATGCAGGATCTGAAACCTGTAAGAACTCCAAATAATTACAGGCTAGTAGCTCCAACAGTACGGTTTCTATTTTGCATTCCATTATGGCAAAGTATAAGTTTTTTTTTTGGATATACTGTGTTAATCCCCAACGTCAAACCATCTTTTCACTTGACCTTAGGGGGTCAGAGCACAGGGTAAGCCATTGTACAGCAACCCAGCAGTCATTTTTTTTTTCAGGTTAAAGGCCTTGCATGCGGGATCAACGGAGTAGGATTCCTTCTGGCAGCAACAGGATTTGAATGAGCAGCCTTTCAGATACCATCACAGATTCTTAGCCACCAGACATACAAGACTTGAAAGTTACAAAATCTACATGAACATGAATTCCTAAAGCCTTTGCAAAATTTTCTTAATTCAACCTGAAAGGTAACCTATGCGATTTGTAATTTGAACAGCAAATAGATTTCTCCCAGTATTCAATATGATATCATGTTATATTAAAAACATTGATTATGTGACAGAAGATAATTCAATGTAATGCTATTAAAACTCAAAAATATAATATAATGCTTGTGAATAGTCCGTTTTGAAAAAAGCCAGCAAAACCATGATTTTGAACATTACATTATGTAGTTACTTAAATATGAATTGTCAGCACTGAACAGATTTGCCCTGTCCTTTTCAGTTGACAGTTTCATAATATGCACCAAAACTCTAGGAAATACTTCATGAGCACTCAGCACCCCTCCAACATGGAATTATTATAATTATTTATTTTTTTGTTTTTTAAACTGTTTTTTCCTTTTTCAGATTCATGTCTACATGGCATTCTTCTTACATGTTGCATAAAAAAAGGCTGTTTAATTAACTGACGGCCCTCATTTAGTATGAGTAAGAACAACGTTTTTAGCAATTGAAGTCCGATTTATATTAACATTTTCAATTGGTTGGCACCTTTCATATAGTTGTCCAGTGAGTACCAAGAAAGCCTGTACCCCCAGTGAGTGCACCTGCAAATGTATCCTGGTTTACTTCAAGCATTCTGTCAGTTAACATTATCGGCATCAGGACACACTTAAAGCATAAAACCACTTACATAAAAGCTGTTTTTATTGGTCACTTTCTAGATATAATATGATTACTAGGCCCAATGACAAGAATAACTTGCAATGTTTTAGGCAGTTCTTTTATTACATTACTGTATACTGCCATCTGCCTTTAACACTAGAATTACCAGAGTCTATGAAAAACTTGTAGATCCGGCCCACCTTAAAACCGTTTGCACCTCTCCACCAGCGTCTTTTGTCATCTAAATGTGCTGATAAAGACAAGCTGCAAGCAGCCAGCTATTCCATCCCATAATGACTTAGAACGTGCACAAACTTCTCCCAGCTCATGCCTTGATTGATTATCTGGGAGGGAAGTGGAGTTTTAGAGTGGAAATAATAGATTGTTATTTGGAACACATGCATTTCATGTGTGTTCCGTTTCTACAGTAATTTGTGTAAACACATTGTTAAAACAAACTTTTTCATATTTTAGTAATAAATGTTACAAAATGTAGGCATAAACTATAAAATGTGTGAAGCCTGAAGTCCAAAGATCAAATAAACACTTTCACAAAAGGTTCAAGAACAGTACAACAGCTTTCATGGCGTACCGGTAAGATTTGCTGACTGGCTTGCCGTGCCTCAGAGATCCGAGTTCGATTCTCCACTGGGGAGAAAGTGTTATTTTTTTTCTTTTTAACCTTCGCCACTCTGTCTGCCTGCCTGCCTGAACTCCCTGCCTATCTATATAGTAATAACAGTAATTTTATTATTATATAGCAGCTTCCCTGTCTGCCTCTCATACAGTGCCTTTTCTTCCTATCTATCTATATATCTATCCCCTTAGCTGTTTTTTATATATTATATAGTGCCTTCCCTGTTTATTTATATATCTAGTGACTTCTCTGTCTATCTGTCTGTCTCGCAGTGCTGTCTGTCTGTGTGTTATGGATCTTAAAAAACAGTTATAATGACACTTGTTCATGTTAATTGCAGTCTCAATTGTTAAAAAATATTTTAAAAGAATATATGCTGGAGCTGTTACAGAAGGCGTGAGCTTATTCAGTGCAGCAGGATCAACGCACAGTACATGCAATATTATTTGAAAACGAACAGCGTCAGATCGGGCATATATTCATACCCTGAACTGTTAACATTTGAATCTGAGGATTGCATATAGCACAGAAGTTACTGCTCTGTACTATTCTTTCCTCTGCATGTCCTGGAGTACAAAAGAAACAGCATACAGCAACACGTGGGGACTGGCAAGATCAGGGGAAAAAAAAAACACGCGGTCACTGATTACAAATCGCAAGATGTTATGTGAATGAATATGAATTATTCTGAATAATTTTGCATCCGTTCCATTGTCTCGAAACACCACTCACATCTCCAGTTATTCCCAGCTTAAAAAAAAAACTAACAGCGTCAGATCCCTGGGTAGGGGGCGGTAGTATGTATCGTGATCGTGATTTAGAGAGAATAAAAGAGAAAAAAAAAACAAGTTCTATAAATGTACACCGTGTGTTACAGATGCAAACCAAGTGTATGTGTGTACAGTATAATATTAACAATAAGAGCAGCTCACTACTGAAAACGGCAAATATAGGAGTGAGTTGAGATCGAACCAGGGGCTCTTGATTACAAGTCAGCAAATCTTACCGCTATGCCACAGAAGCTGTTGTCTTTTCCTTGAACCTTTTGTGAAAGTGTTTACTTGATCTTTGGACTTCAGGCTTCATATATTATATAGTTTATGCCTACATTTTGTCATTTATTAATAAAATATGAAAAACATTTCTGTTTTAAACATGTGCTTACACAGATTACTGTAGAAAAGGAACACACATGAAATGCATGTGTGCCAAATAACAATCTATTATTTCCACTCTAAAACTCCACTTCACTCCCAGATAATCAAGACATGAGCTGGGAGAAGTTCGTGAACGTTCTAAGTCGGTGGGGGAATGGGATAGGCGGCTGCTTGCAGCTTGTCTTTATCGGCACATTTACAGGACAAAAGATGCTGGCGGAGAGGTGTGAACGGATTTAAGGTGCGGCAGATCTACGAGTTTTTTCGTAGGCTCTGGTAATTCTAGTGTTAAATCTTTTAGGAATGAGTCATGTTTGGTGAATTTATTTTTCCCCAACTTGTCATTGTAAGAGTGACAGCAAGCCAAAATATTTACACTTGTCTAGAATCGCATTACTTGTAAAAAAAATTTTATAAACGCAGACAAGATCAGTATCGTTATTAGGTTCATATCATTGTTCCAGATAGCAACTTTTAAATTGACTAAAACAATAAATGTGCTTCAGGTGGTGACACACAGGTGGGTGTGCATCAGGTAACCAATTTTTAAGTTCTTTGATTTTCTACATGTAAAACAGGTTTCTCATCTAATCTAATAAAATCCGTTACCCTGTGTGCAATACCCTTGTATTTCCTTTGTTGTTTAATCAAATTCTGTCAAACATATGGAATTACTTTAGATATTAACTGTACAAAAAGCCACTGACACTTTCATCACTTTGTTGTTTTCAGTAATTTGAGAACAATTGGTGTGCAGCGTGATCTACCTGTAAATATTTGTATAAAAACTGGTGGTATTCAACATCTACCCTTTTAAACGTCAAGAACAAACTCTCTCTTTCGCAAATGGTACAAAGAGAAAATGTACCCTTTTAATAATAAAAGCTAACAATTCATTGAGCATTACAGTAAAATGCTTGTACTTGACTCATGTTATTAACCACCAACTGGCCAAACCCACCAAACCACCAAATGGCGAACCCATTATGTCGTACTGATAAAAATCAGTTTGTTCTAAATAAAGCTGATCAATAAAAGCATAGTGCTAACCCACAGCGGTGAAAACAAATGTAATTAGTCAGTCATTTTCACTATACATATTGATTCCAAAAAGTGTGTTTAACAAAATATGAGTAGCTGTCCAAATAATACGTTAGGTTAAGCAAATGTTAAACAGTTTCACTTGAGCATATGTAATATATATGTAACTGAGATGCATACACTTACCTTAATTACATACTGATATATACAGTCTATCAATGACAGAAAATACAAAGTCAAAAGGACAGGACACAAAGAGCCTCTACAGAGCATTACCATAGAGTGTACAACAAACAGAGGTAACAACAAGCTACATACTTTGCCTCTTCGCCCGTTTCCTCCATCCTGGTCCTCCCATTGCCAGTCCACTCCTCTCACAACTCGAGCCCCTGTGAATATCCCTCGGGCTGTGATTTTCTTTGATTTACGACGGGACTCCAAAAGAACTCTGAAGAAGGGGGTAAGAAAGAAAGGTTTTAAGGTTTTAAAATTGGGTTAATGTCATAATAAGGTTCATGTCAACTAAATGATCTATCAATGCCAACTCTAAATAGGCTCAGCATGACTGACAGTGTGGCAGAGTGTGGCTAATTTAGGCCTCATAGCCAATGCTGCCAGGATCAGCTATTTAATTTCTCAAACACTGCAATGGAAATCATATTTTCTTGAAAAGTTTGATAAAATTTTACATGTAGATTATCCATTTCTTAATTTAAAAAGATAAACCATAAACAAATTATTTTTGACTATTCTTGATTATCACCTTTCAGCCACAAAGTCAATTGCTGTACAAAATAAATTAGAAAATAAAAACATAACACAATTTATACTTAACTAAACATTCACATTTTGAACTAGGTAAAATATTTTTTTAAATGGGTTTGTCTGTAAATTTTATAGTTTCATTAAGTGTGTCATTTCTGTGAACAAAGAACTGCTAATGCTATTTGTATTACATATCCTGGCAGCATCGGGCCCTGCTGGAATCACCTTTGAATGAAGCACTGGTCTACTATATGACCCACTCATGAACAAAGCCACACGGTGCCAGTTTACCCAAAACACATGCTATTTGGAGGAAGGACAAAAAAAAATCCACAGACACCGGGAGGAAGTGCAGACTCTCCAATGATACCAAGCAAGCACTTGCGGTACAGGACGCTGGATTCATGGAACAGGAGGCAGACACTGGCACCATGCTATCCTAGATCAACGGTTGAAATATTTCACTCTATAATTAGTAGTACAGTAAAACACTAATAGATATTCAATTATGACCATTAAAAAATAATTACTAGAAAATGCTTCCCAAACATGTTTTTCTATTCTGTATTGAAGTATTATATGCCATTTTATTAGTTCTAATATCTGTAGGATATCATTTGTGTTTCATTAGGTTATTTTTAAATAATGTAATTTGTATAACCATTTGCACTTTTCTATGCATCCTATCTAAATAAATTCCCACCTTATCAAATAAGCTGCAACCTGTGCTGTGTGTTTCAGCTGTAACAGCCTGGTGGGCAAAAGTGTGTTTATGATAGAAACTTAAATACAGTATGAAGAATCTGGTGTCATGACAAATATCCACTACAGATCACAGCCATAAATAGAAAGAAGAGCACTGAATTACATTTGATATAACTGGTTCAGTTTACAAACCTTGTGTTTTTCATATGTATTCCTCCTTAGATAAGCAATTGTAAACAATATAAAGCACTAACCTAGTTGGATGTACACAAGAGACAATGACAACAAATTTAGCATCAACTCTTCACAAAGTATGTACTGATCCTTAAAGTCTGGCACATAAATATAACCGAATAAATACAGTAAATCCATTTTTCATAAATTATCTGTTCTTCTTATAGAGATTTGACGTCGTACTGATTAAACTAAGACATAGGGAATCCTTCCATTTTCCACTTCCACTTAACCAAAAAGTGTCTCAGTTTAACACCAATGAGACACTCAAGCTGGAGCCATCCCAGCAATAAAGGTTTTGAGAAACACGACACTGGAAGACCTACTTGTCCACAGATGTCCGCAGAAATGCAGAGGTACAAATTCAGAGATGATGTCTAACCTTGACAACATGATTTTGGACTATGGGAGAAAACCAACAACTGTGCAGGAAGAATGTGAAAACTCCATTAAGATGCCAATGTAGCCAGTAATACTTTATAATAAGGATTAATTGCTATCTACAGTCATATGAAAAAGTTTGGGAACAACTCTCAGCCTGCATAATAATTAACTCTACTGTCAACAAAAAAGTTAACAGTGGTATGTCTATCATTTTTCAAAGAAATATCAGGCGTGCTAATTGATAATATTCTTGATATAGTTAATTCGTCATTAGATATGGGGGTCTTCCCAGACTGTCTTAAGACTGCTGTAGTTAAACCCCTGCTCAAGAAAAATAATCTTGACCCCTCTGCCTTTGAAAATTTTAGACCCATCTCTAACCTGCCCTTCTTAAGTAAAATTCTAGAGAAGGCAGTCATTATGCAGCTAAATGACCACCTCAATAAACCTGCTATTCTTGATACATTTCAGTCAGGTTTCAGAACCAATCACAGCACAGAAACTGCACTTGTTAAAGTAGTAAATGACTTGCGGGTAAATTTAGACAGTGGCCATTTATCTGTTCTCATCCTCTTAGATCTGAGTGCCGCATTTGACACCATTGATCACAATATTCTTAGAAATCGCCTTAGTCAATGGGTGGGCCTCTCTGGCAGGGTCTTAAATTGGTTTGAATCCTACCTGGCAGGTAGAAAATTCTTTGTTAGTTGTGGTAATCAAGTCTCAAAGACGCATGATATTCTATATGGTGTTCCGCAAGGCTCTATCCTGGGTCCGCTTCTTTTCTCAATCTACATGCTTCCGTTAGGTCAGATTATCGCAGGTTACAACGTGAATTACCACAGCTATGCTGATGACACACAGCTGTACTTATCAATAGCACCTGATGACTCCGACTCTTTTGATTCACTGACACAATGTCTTACTTGTATTTCTGAATGGATGAATACTAATTTTCTCAAACTAAATAAAGAAAAAAACTGAAATTTTAGTAATTGGCAATAATGGATTCAATGAGGTTATCAGAAATAAACTTGATGCATTAGGATTAGAAGTTAAGACGGAAGTAAAAAAACTTAGGGGTAACTGTTGACTGTAATCTGAATTTTAAATCGCATATTCATCAGACCATTAGGACAGCATTTTTTCACTTAGGAAACATAGCAAAAGTTATACCTCTTATATCATTGAAAGATGCTGAGAAATTAATTCACGCTTTTGTTTTCAGTAGACTAGATTACTGTAACGCACTCCTCTCAGGACTACCCAAAAAAGACATAAATCACTTGCAACGAGTGCAGAATGCAGCTGCTAGAATCCTAACTAGGAAAAGAAAATCTGAACACATTTCTCCAGTTTTAATGTCACTACACTGGTTGCCTGTGTCATTCAGGATTGACTTTAAAATACTGCTTATGGTTTATAAAGCCTTAAATAATCTCGCGCCATCTTATATATCGGAATGCCTGACACGTTATATTCCAAATCGTAACCTTAGATCCTCAAATGAGTTTCTCCTTAGAATTCCAAAAGCTAAACTTAAAAGAAGTGGTGAGGCGGCCTTCTGCTGTTATGCACCTAAAATCTGGAATAGCCTGCCAATAGGAATTCGCCAGGCTAATACAGTAGAGCACTTTAAAAAACTGCTGAAAACACATTACTTTAACATGGCTTTCTCCTATCTTCACTTTAACTTAATACTGATACTCTGTATGTTCAATTCATCATAACAACTAATCATAGTGGCTCTAAAATCCGTACTGACCCCTACTCTCTCTTCTGTTTCTTTTTCCGGTTTCTTTGTGGTGGCGGCCTGTGCCACCACCACCTACTCAAAGCATCATGATGCACCAATATTAATGGACTGAAAGCCAGAGGTCTACGTGACCATCATCATCAAGTCCTTCCATGAAAACCCTAAATACAAAGAGGACTGTTTGATTTATGTTAGGTAGATTGCTCAGAGGGGACTGGGTGGTCTCTTGGTCTGAAATCCCTAAAGATTTTATTTTTTTTCTCCAGCCTTTGGAGTTTTTTTTTTGTTTTTTCTGTCCACCCTGGCCATCGGACCTTACTTATTCTATGTTAATTAATGTTGACTTATGTTTATTTTTTGTGTCTTCTATTTTTCTATTCTTCATTTTGTAAAGCACTTTGAGCTACATTTTTTTTGTATGAAAATGTGCTATATAAATAAATGTTGGTTGATTGATTGATTGATCGATTGATTGATTTCCTAGGAACATCCGAGTACTGGGGTGTTTTCCGAAAAAAGATTTTTAGTGAAGCAGTATTTAGTTGTATGAAATTAAATCAAATGTAAAAAACTGGCTGTGCAAAAATGTGGATCCCCTGGTAATTTGGCTGATTTGAATGCATGTAACTGTTCAATACTGATTACTTGCATCAACAAATTGTTTGGATTAGCTCATTAAGCCTTGAACTTCATAGACAGGTGTGTCCAATCATGAGGAAAGGTATTTAAGGTGGTCATTTGCAAGTTGTGCTTCCCTTTGACTCTCCTCTGAAGAGTGACAGCATGGAATCCTCAAAGCAACTCTCAAAAGATCTGAAGACAAAGATTGTTCATATCGTGGTTTAGTGGAAGGCTACAAAAAGATATCTCAGAGGTTTAAACTGTCAGTTTCAACTGTAAGGAATATAATCAGGAAATGGAAGGCCACAGGCACAGTTGCTGTCAATCCCAGGTCTGGCAGGCCAAGAGAAATATAGGAGCGGCATATGCGCAAGATGGTGAGAATGGTTACAGACAATCCACAGATCACCTCCAAAGACCTGCAAGAACATGTTGCTGCAGATGGTAAATCTGTACATCGTTCTACAATTCGGCGCAATTTGCACAAAGAACATCAGTATGGCAGGGTGATGAGAAAGAAGCCCTTTCCGCACTCACGCCACAAACAGAGTTGCTTGTTGTATGCAAATGCTCATTTAGACAAGCCAGATTCATTTTGGAACAAAGTGGTTTGGACTGATGAGACAAAAATTGAGTTATTTGGTCATAACAAAAAGCGCTTTGCATGGCGGAAGAAGAACACCGCATTCCAAGAAAAATACCTGCTACCTACTGTCAAATTTGGTGGAGCTTCCATCATGCTGTGGGGCTGTGTGGCTAGTTCAGGGACTGGGGCCCTTGTTAAAGTCAAGGGTCAGATGAATTCAAACCAATATCAACCAATTCTTCAGGATAATGTTCAAGCATCAGTCACAAAGTTGAAGTTACGCAGGGGTTGGATATTCCAACAAGACAATGACCCAAAACACAGTTCAAAATCTACAAAGGAATTCATGCAGAAGGAGATGTACAATGTTCTGGAATGGCCGTCACAGTCCCCTGACTTGAATATCATCAAAAAATCTATCGGATGATTTGAAGCAGGCTGTCCATGCTTGGCAGCCATCAAATTTAACTGAACTGGAGATTTTTTGTATGGAAGAATGGTCAGAAATACCTCCACCCACAATCCAGACACTCATCAAAGGCTATAGGAGGCATCAAGAGGCTGTTAGATTTGCAAAAGGAGGCTCAACTAAGTATTGATGTAATATCTCTGTTGGTGTGCCCAAATGTCTAATTTTGTTATGATGCATATTGCATATTTTCTGTTAATCCAATAAACTTAATGTCACAACTCAAATACTATTGTGTCCATAAGGCATGTCATATATTAAAAGGAAGTTGCTACTTTGAAAGCTCAGCCAATGATAAACAAAAATCCAAAGAATTAAGAGGGGTTCCCAAACTTTTTCATATGACTGTATAAAGCATTTATAAGTCACTTGAGTAACAAGTCTTGTTTTGTTTGGTCTTAACATCGCCCACAAAGCATTGATGACAACAACCAAGAATAAGGACTACCTACAATGCACCAATGATCTGCTGACTACGAGATAACTAGATATTAACTCAAATGCTTTTTTTGTGTTAGTAAGTGTGTAACAGATGCTTTACAGCAAACTCTTAAAAAGTCCATACTCTAAACATTTACCACACAACCAGTACTGAAGTAGAAGCACGTGACAGCAGTGTTCGGTACCAAGAAATTCATATAAACTTTCTATTTGGTTCTTTAAAATATAAGGGCAAACATCAAATAGGAAGAAGGTATTTAGAAGGTATATGTTTATTTCCATTTCTCAGAATTAACAAAATCAGTACTCTGCATATGGTCCCTTTCTCTGGTTTATCACTTCACAGGGCTTAATGAGAAATTTGGAACTTGAACTTCTGGTAAATTAGGTAGGTAAACAAAAATGTAAAATCTTTCTGAAAATAAACAACAATTTTTTTTATATATAAAACCAACATCTCATAATGGAACTGATTTTTTTATCCACCAAATAACATCCCCACAACTGAAGGGATTAATCTATTACCCCGTGTTAAATTCTATGCCATATACAGCCTAAAGTTGCAATTGAACACAAAACGCCATGTGCTGGTAAGCAAACATCTCTCTTACAATTCAGGTTCTACAGGTCAGCCAAACTTTTTCGCATGGCTGGGAAGATTCAGGATTACCATTTATTTACAGAAAAGCCAAGCAAAATGACAGCTTTTATTGGCTAACAAAAAAGATTACAATATGCAAGCTTAAGAGGCAACTCGGGTCCCTTCTTCAGGCAAGATGTAAACCTGAAGCATTCTTGCCTGACAAAGGGTTGCCTTGAGTTGCCTTGAAAGCTTGCATATTGTAATCTTTTTTGTTAGCCAATAAAAGGTGTCATTCTTCTCTACATTCATAATGGCTAACACGGTACAACACCCTAGTACTACATCTATTTACAGTAATTTACAGTCTGTGTCAAAGAGAAACCTATTTGGGCCTACGGTCAGAAAGAAAAGGCTAATAAAGGAAGAGTCTTTTCTTCCTATATTAAAAGTAAAAAAAGAAATGGTTGAATAAAGAAATCTGTAAACAGCAAGCAATTACATTATACACCCTGTAGATTCATCATTTTAATACACGACTGGGTACAGATCGTTTCACTTAATAAAAACACTTCAATTAAAGGAAGAAATGATTGTCGCAAACCTTTCACTTCCTGGAGTGGTTATTCTGTAGAATCGGTGTCTCAGATGATGCTTGTCACCGTGATAGCAAGTTGTGCAAAGATCGTAATTTGTACATTCAGCACACTTCCAACGGATCCCAATGATTGGCTGCTGACGGCAGGTGTCACACATAGTCCCATCATGTTTAATGCCTTCAAAAAGAGAAAAAAATAATGCCATTTTAGAATTCGACGGTCATACTAACAAATTGGATATCTCCTGGCATATGCATTCAAGAAGAAAGATTCCATTTTGCAAAAGCCCAGCAATATGTGAAAACGTGTATATTAATGTACAGTATTTATAAAGGACATTTGAAAAGTATTACATCTCAGGTGGCATGGTGGCGCATTGGGAGGGCTGCTGCCTCGAAATAAGACAACCAGGGGTCATGTTTCAAGTCCTACCTACATGGAGTTTGCATGTTCTTCCCATCGGTGTCCTCCCACACTTCAAACACATTCATGTGCACTGACGACACTAAATTGGACCGTGTGTGTGTGTGTGTGTTCATCTTGCAATGGACTGGTGTCTTGTCCAGGGGTTTTTCCTGCTTTGTACCCTAAGGTAGCTGGGAATGGCTCCTGATAACCCTGCTCAGGATTAAGCAGTTTTAGAAAATGGTACAGTACTATCATTTCTTATTATACAAGTGCAGATTTCCTTCTGCATATGCAGCTTTTATAGAAAAACACATTTTTTCTCATTAAAATTATCACTAAAAATGAATATTACTTTAAGAAAAAAGTCCCTTATTTTTTTTTTTTTTTAATATGGTACGTTTTTTCAGTTGTTCTACCAACTATAAATTGTCACCCTCGCATGAAAATATGCAGAAGTTTTTTGTAATAACTGTTTTTTTCCCCCCCATACACTACCCCTGTTTTATTTTTATCTAGTAAGGTCTAATTTAATTTCTCATTTCTCAGTTTATAAACACTTTTCTTAGTTGCCAGGCTGACTCAATGCTTACTAAAAAGGGTGCTATGCAATGTTGCACGGATATTACAGGAAATGTGTAAATTGTCTATGAGTGGGCTGCCCAGCCATTTGTGAATTCACGTGTCAAGCGTCACGTCCGTTCAGCATGCTAGATCGCAGTTCTATCATCATTTGCTTTGCTAATTCCTTTTCGAGTTGTTCAATAACTCTGTGCACTACGCTCGAAGGGAGCTGTTAACAATCACTGCTACAAGAAAAAGGATAAGGAGCGCATGGTTGTCATGGACAGTTTAATTAAAATAATATCCTACAATTATTTTTTTCAGACACAATAATTAATAGCTGTCTGGCTACAATTTCCTCACATCAGCTAGAAAAAAGTCACATTTTCACATTACAGCTGGACCTTCCGTGCATCACTAGAAAGCTGATGTCCTGACTCGGCACGAAAACAGATAACAAATTTCTTGAGTTAAACTGGGATGTGTGTGCAAAAGGCAAAACAAACAGAAATAAAATAAAATGAAGCGAGAGAAACCCAGACAAGAACTAAAAATCACAACAGGTAAGAAGTTGAAAACTAAGTAAGACACGAAAATAAATCATAAAGAGAATACAATAAAGGTTTAGAAGGATCTATCGGCAGAGCAGATAAAGCACAGTGCAAACATTGCCCTTTTATCCCGTCTGCTGATAAATTTGTGGTCAAATCCCCTAAGAGCAAACCCCTAGAAACGTAGGACATGACCATAACAGCGATACATAACAGGAAAAGACAATGAGACCCCAAAATTCAGTCCTGATCAAGACGCTAAGAGCCTTTATTTATGCAAACTGCTGGACCTACAACATCATTATCTAAAGCAGGGGGTGTCCAGCTCCGGTCCTGGTGGGCTGCAGGTTTTCATTCCAACCCTTCTCCTAATCAGTGACCAGTTTACACTGCTAATTAATTTCTTTTCCCTTCATTTTAATAGCCCCGTTTTTAATTATTCAGTCTTCTGAGTTGCTTTGTTTCTTCATTAAATGGCAGCCAAACAGAAATGAGACGAGCCAACAGATGACCAGCTAAATTGGAACGTCAAACTCCAGTCAATTTTACTGAAAAGCCAGTTCTTGCTGTTAATTAAAGCCGTTATTGAATATCATGACTTGTTGCTGCTCTCATCCTGCCACAGTAGACTGTTGATTTTCTGTTTTTTCTAAGACCACCATCAAGATGTTTTGGTGACCTGAGCAGACCAACATGACTGAGACCTTCACCTTTCTTTATTTTCATGCTAGCTGGTCATATGGCGGCTTGTTTTATGTCTCATTATTGTTTGGCTACTCATTAAGGACTGCGGTGGGCTGGCGCCCTGCCCGGGGTTTGTTTCCTGCCTTGCGCCCTGTTTTGGCTGGAATTTGCTCCAGCGGACCCCCGTGACCCTGTAGTTAGGATGTAGCAGGTTGGATAATGGATGGCTGCTCATTAAGGAAAAAGAAACCACTAAGGGGTCGGAGTCACAGCAATTAAAACTAAGGCAAAACAAGTTAATCAGCAGCAAAATGGCTCACTAATTAAAAAGACGGTTAGAATGAAAACCTGCAGCCACTGCGGCCCACCGGGACTGGAGTTGGACACCCCTGATCTACAGTGTTTTAGACTAAATATCAATTTGTCAATAGTGTTGTAAAATCTTGAGAATCTCTACAGGCAGCTGCAGCTAAACAGGCTCTTTGACGCAGTCCTGGCCTGTACACCATTCTTGATATACAGTAGTTTAAATATTATTAGCACCTCTTACCTCCTACCACAATCTCCCATGAGTATTTACATTTTTAGAAATGTGCTAAATTAAATTGTAAATTAAATAAAATCAAGTTAAGTCAATAATGCCATGGAAGTAAAAGAAATCTGACTTCACATTTTGCCTTCAATATACGGTACATCTCCTGAGATTACATACGACGACTTTAACCCTAATTGGACGTGATTCATTTAACACCAGGATGAGGGGTGAAGTGAATGTTTAAAGTATCGATAGCTCCCTGTTCTTGCCTTATGGGTACCTGCAGTTAATGTATGCATACAGGAGCATTCGGTCAAGTCAGACTACATTAGTAACCGTTATTTGTGACACAAGAACATAATAAATTTGACAAACGAGACAAGACCATTCAGTCCATCAAGCCCTTTTCCTTAGGTAATAACTCGGCTGTTATAAAATCTCATCCAAACAACATGACCAGAGTAATTTTTACTGATGTTTTATTGTAAGTAATGGGCTCTTGTATCTTTACTTAAATGTGAACCTTTAGCCTAAAAGAAGTTACTTGCCTCAGGAGACTAACAGGTCCTGTGGTAATAATTACTTTACCCCATTTCATGGTAGTCCTGTCCAAACAGGACTTTAGATTTAGCTTGGTGCCTACAATTTCTGATTAATTTAGAAATAAATTTTTAAAAAATGAAATGTGCATCACTAATTTATATGTAGAGTCTTATTATGTCACCAGATGACAGAAAGCAAACTGCTGGCAAACCTAACCCTAACCCTTCTACACAAAGTCATCAGCGTTATAAAAAGATTTTACGAGATTTGCATAAAAGAAATCCAGTTTTATTATAAACATTTTAAGTATACACATTAAAAGAATTATGACAGCCCACATCCAAAAAAGCTTAACAGTTATTAAGTTATTTTAACTTAAAGGTTTAATAAAAAGCAGTGGTCAGCCATTGACTAATATTGCTTCCTACAGTGGGCTTCAGTATACCAGACTAGTGATTACTTCAAAGAAAAGTAACCATAGGTGGGCTCAACTCTGTAAGCCAAAAAGTCACTTTAGGTTTGTCTCAGTAAAAAAATATTTCTTTTGCCATAGATCATCAAACAACTGTGCTAAGTACTTAAAATTTTGTGATTCCTATATTTAGCTCATTTATCACAAAGAGCCAATATATACTGCTAGTACCTATTTCCAGTTTTCTAACCATATATTTTAAAAGTGAAATACTTAATTATACATAAATGGGGAGAACAAATAAAGCAAGGAAAAAGATTGTTTCCTAAAATTGCCTCCTTTCTCTGTAGTCTGTAAAATGTGATAAAGAACATAACCCACTTGCTGCTCATACTGACCAAGTATAATCACTCTGGCACCATCGTCAATTGCCGGAAAGTCATTTTAATAATTAGTAACTTCAGTAAGTCAAATTTCCTTCCCTTTTGACTTGGCCCAGAAACGTAAGCTCTGCTTAACACAGCTTCAAATACAGGGAAAAAGAAATTAACTTTACACTGTTTGAAGAAAGGATTAACAGTCATTTCCTGTTGAAGCCAAACACTCAAGCAGACACCAGTGTCAGGCTCCTTCGCTTGTTTAACAGGACGAGTTCCATAACCCTGTCTAAAAGCCTCGTTTTGACTACTTGTACTGTGACCTCATTTGTTGGTCATTGGTCAATATCCAATTCTCAGATAAGGGCTGACTGGACACAACTGATACCGATATGAATGGAGAGATGAACTGAGAGACGACTGCTGCTAACCAAATTTAGGTTGCGTAACTAAAAAATGTACTATTTGTGCACGGTAGATACAAAATTACTTAAATCAAGTAAAAGATGAAAGTCTGTTTGCTGTGCTAAGATTTTGTAGCGGTTGTTCTGCCAAATGGGAGGAACCAATTTTTTTTTTTTTTATGAGAAATAATGCTGCAGCGTAGCTTTAAAGTCAGACACACTCAATTAGCTAGACACTCGTTCAACAAACTCTCTGTAGCTGAAAACAAATTTCCCAAACAGAGCTTAACTTTCTCAAAAGGTCAAAGTGATACAGGATTGTGAAGAGCTGAATCCTACCCACACAGCGTCATGTTCAAGGTATGAAGCTACCCTGGATTGGTGCCTGTCCGTCCCAGGGCCCACTCACTCTCAGATAAACATCATGACACTCAAACTCAAACGGTTAATTTGAAAAACTGCTTCATAGTTTGCTTATATAATTTAAAAGGCCATATTTGTACACTAAATGTTCTGAAATTATGCCATTCTACTTGTATCACAGCAAGCTGGTCAAGTGTCTGGTGTTGAATGGTGGTAAATGCAGTCAAAAGTGAAAATTCAACAACAGGAACAGTTTCTCATCACTCCTCTTCAGGATCACAATGCCGCCTGTCAAGTTTCACCCAACATCATCAAATATATGGCCATAGAACACACTTAAAGTACAACACCAAAAAGTACTTGACACTGAAGGTGCCAGTTAACAACTCATTCAATAGAGGAAATAAAATGACAAATTCACTCGAGCGAATATTTGAAAAGCAAAAACTACTGTTGCCACCTTAAACGTTTGCTTAAACATTGCCGTGCAATCCTGCGGGATTGCTTTGTGCAGGATGAAGTTCTGTTTGCTGTAATCTGTTGATTTTGCAGTCTCAGGCAGATGTGTTGTAAAGCAAATATAATATGGGCTTTACTTCTATTGTAATCACAGATCAGCCCCCAAAATGGAAATCCAGTGCCCCCGTACTAAATTTGTTCTGCTGCAGAACTTGCTTTATATTCAAATTATCACCTAATTTTCTATATACTTGTAATTTTCATAGCCTACAAAATATGAAGCACAGATGTAAAGCGGGTCCTGTTTGCAGATTATTTTTATTATAACACTAAAATTTAAATGTACTCACTTGAGGCCATGTCACATTTCATGGCTTTCACTGTGTTTTTAGTCAGAGACTTCATTTACATGAAGTGAGTCGGAAACAGTCGGCAGCAAATTGACATTATTGACCATCATGTAGTCTGACATGCCCAACGATTCATAGGGCACTATGATTTCCACAATGCGGAAAACACTAACAGAATCGCAGAATTAACGCATAAAAATGGATTTTAGATTTAAAAACAGAAATGTGCGCAATTTAGAGACTGAAGGGTTGGTGGCTGTTACAAAACTTTTCAATAAATTAAACAATTGAATAATGTGGAGTTCTCTCATTCAGATACTATTTTCCAGTTTGTTGGTTTTCAATCGAACGCAATTTTTCGTAGCCTTTAAGTCATGCCTCTATCTGTTTGTGCACATGTTTCCTGCATGTTTTCTTGTTAAAGGCACACGAACTAGCTAGCTGCACGGGACAGAAATGTCGAAGCGAGCAGTATCAGACACCCTAACTACGTAAAAAAATAAGAAAACACGAGCTTAACTGCAAAACTGACACGAAAACATACTTTGGCAAGTCCGACATACTACTTGAAGAAATGACGAAGATGCATTCTTTCTTTACTAAGCATTGTAAACAAGAAGGCGCGCTGCCTGAAACTGAGAGCAGTCTTCGTCAAACTCATTTGCCCCATGTCTATGAAAAACATATGAAAGATGCGTGGCAATAAAATTTATGTTGTAGTTCAGGGGTGCCCAATGCGTCGATCACGATCGACTGGTAGATCGCATTGCATTCAAAAAAAAAATTTTTAAACATTAGTCTATCTTATATCCTCCCTATGGCATTCGCCACTTGATTGACATACAGGGCGGCCAGTCTGAGATCTCGTCTTCTAACACACTGGTCATCCCACACGCATGATGAAATGCGCGAGCTACTGCAAAACTCCGGCTGTGATCTAGTTAGCCTTCCAATTTATATCGACTAAAGAAGAGATTAAAAAAAAAAAATGTTTGGGGAGAGTATGGGCTGGATGTGGAATTGGAAGAGGGTTTTTTTCTCACAATGTCACAGTCAAAGTGTGTTTGTCTGGTCTGTCAATCTATTATTGCTATTCCAAAGAAGGAAAATGTGGAAAGGCACTTTCGAACTGTTCATAAATACTATGAAACTGACTTCCTTCCGAAAAGCAATCTGAGAAAGAGAAAGCAGAGGGAACTAAAATTGCAGTTAAATCAGACAGCCGTCATTTTTCAGCGCCTTGATTCGGGAAACATCCAAAACCTCACATCAGAGCTGGAGACACAATGGAAGGTGTGCGTGCAACTTGACAGCATACGCTTAACAGAAGAGACTGAAAATTGTCTGTTAGACTTTGACAGACGGTTTCAAGACTTTGCTTTACTTGAGCCAATCGCTACATTTAAGTGCTATCCATTTAGGGAAGATGTTGAGAAATTGCAACACTGTTTCACCTAAAACTCGTCTACAGTGGAGGATGAGATTTTGACACTACATGATGACATTCAGCTGAAGTATGGGGATCATGGACAATTTTGGAACTTACTCACAGAGGAAAAGTACCCAAACATGAGGAAATGTGTTACCTCCTTGACTGCATTATTCGGCTCTACTTATTTTCCCACATGAAGATTAATTCAAATACTGTAGTGACCATAAATGTATAGAATTGTTATTGTGCCATAAGGGTTATTCAGTTATGCAAGGTACGACAACATATATTTTATGTATAAAGTATACTCAGAGTGTGTATTGTGCTCCATGGCCGGCCATTTATCCCAGCCAATACCCCCAGGCGAGATGCCCCAAATTCCAGCAGGGCATCATGGACTATGGAGTTTTTCTGTAAAGCCCTGCTGGGTAACGTCGGGACCACCAGGTGTCGCTCCAGGGAGAACCATGGACTACTATTTGCCCTACGCCTCGGAAGTACGTCCGAGTCACATGGACAGGAGGAATGACGTACTTCTGGGGTGAAGAAACTGACTTTTTATCTGACCCGGAAGTCATAAGGAATCATGGACTGGGGATTGGAAACACTTCCGGGTCAGGGAATATAAAAGGACTCTGGGAACTCCCAGACGAGCTGAGCTGGGTGGAAGGGTGGCAATGCGTCTGGGAGTGGAGGAATTGTTTATTGTGTATTTGATAGTTATTTATGAGTAATGGGGAGAGGAGGGTGCTTTGTGCACTACTGTTAATTAATAAAGTCTACTTTTGGACTTATATGGTGCCTGGCATCTTGGACAAGGATTCAAGGGAGCGATAGCGTCCCCTATCTGTCACTATATATATATCTTTTTTAATGTAGATAGATCATTTCAAACTGGTCATTTTAAAAGTAGCTCACAAGCCGAAAAAGTGTGGGCACCCCTGATCTAGTTAGTTGCGGTAATAAAAGCGTAGAAAGCGCATGTCCAGCGTGCGGTCGTCCAGGTAAGAGCGCACCTTCGTGCAGAGTTGCTTCAGCCACTGAGAAAGCACGCTCTGCCTCCACTGAAGTAGGCGGCACAGTCATCAGGTACAGATACACTTCTTCTAAACAACGCCCGCACTTGCCGTTGCTCTGAAACACCACCATTTCAGCTTTTACTGATGCATCCAGTTTCTTGTCATCATTCTGTGATGGCAAGTTTCTTGGCACAGATAATGTGGATGCAACAGACTGACGCAATGCAATTTCAAGTTGCTGTTCAAAGCTGTTGCCTGACAGATGTCAATGAAGTCTGCCCCGTCCCGACATTCGTGAGCTGCAGAGTGCTATATATGCGAGCTTGGCCATTCCCGGTTTCCCGGGAATTATGG
The DNA here is from genome assembly GCF_016835505.1 of Polypterus senegalus. Classification (NCBI taxonomy): domain Eukaryota; kingdom Metazoa; phylum Chordata; class Cladistia; order Polypteriformes; family Polypteridae; genus Polypterus; species Polypterus senegalus. The sequence goes on along the minus strand of NC_053158.1, from coordinate 65,041,406 downwards.
CAGTTTGAAAAATGAATGGATTCCCTAAATGTGACCCAAGTCAAAACCACTGCATTCTAGAAAATACTTATGAGAAAACCTAAGGCTACACAGGGGGCAAAAGTATACAATTAGAAACTTAGGAGGCCCACTATAGCGTCTACCTCCTTGTGGTTTAGGGTCAGATATTTGGTACTAAGTAACAAAAAGATGCATTTAGTAGAGCAATAGTCATATAAACAAACAAAGCCAAGGGAGAAAGAAGCCTTGGAGCTTAGAAGTCAGGAGGCTTCTTCCCAGACCTTAACCTTACTCAAAGCCTGCAGGGGGGCCAAGGGAAACATTGATGACAAGGGTAAACAACTCCGGCTGATGACCTCATAGCCAGGACCAAACCCCAGCAGAAAAGCCTGGATGATGAGGTCCATACGACTTCGGCCGGTGGCTCCATGGTCAGGACCAGTACGCAGTTCAAAGCCCAAAAGGCCAAAGGGGAGGCTGGGGAGTCAACTCCAAGGACACTATCTGTACCCAGATATGGCCCACATAAGGACAGCACACAAGGCCAATGGAGAAGCCCCAGAACATAGAGGCAAGAAAGCTGCTTTCCCAAAACCTAACCCTAACTCAGATCCTACAGAGCCAGGACGACAAGGATAAAGCACCACATCCCCAAAGCAAGGCTAACCCAACTCCAAAGCCCTCAAGGCCTCAAGGGAAGCTGGAAAAAGTCTGCAAATAAGCTGATAACTCTAAGGGACCCCACCCACCATCTGTAACCAGATATGGCGCTCAAAACAACACCAGAATCACCTGCTGCAATAAGGACAACAGCTCCAAGTTTGGATGGACAGTGCCTTCTTCCTTCCCAACCACTCTCCACTGCATTCTGGAGAAAAGTTGGGGGAATCTAACCTGCCCTTTACTATTCATGTTACTGTACCAACATTAACATTAAGGGTCTTCTTCCTTCATTCAATATAACATGAACAATCTCTGTATCACTCCTTTCTCTGATGCAACCACCTGCACACAAACATGTCTGCACTTTCCACAGGCCAGACAAAACGATCGAACTTGACAACAGAGGAAGCAAAAATCATGACAAGGGTCTTGTGGGTGAAACAGCTGAAGGATCTGGTGTCCCACGAGACTCTAACCCCATTTTTTCTATTAGAACAATGCTTCAGTATCCACATTTTGCATATCTGCTGGGTTTTTCAAGAACACGAAATTCAGATAACAGGAATTGATTGTATATAAAAATTAACCTCATCATACTATTTATACCTTTATTATAGGTGCTAGTACAACTGAAACATAAAGAAAATAAAATAAGTTATCAAACTAAATCAATATTATTACATTTATGATTTCCAGCAATTAGTAATATATATTTATTTTCCTTTTATGGTAAAAGCCCTCTATGAAGAGTAGTCTGTGGTGTCAGGATAATTTTAAATAAATAATCGTGTGGGGCTCCAATCGGGTGCATTCCATGGCTAATTGGGGTACTTGGCCGACTGCACCGCATACACATACGGCAGCAGGCGGATTAGGTGGGGGGGCCTCAGTTGTGCCTTGGAATTAGCGGTTTGCTGCACCTGCACCCAATACCATAGGAGAGTTAAAAAGGTGCCTGAACAGGACAAAAGGGGAAAGAAAAATGAGCGAGAGAGAGAATGATTGGGAGCAATAAAGAAAGATGGTGGCAGCAGGCATCTAAGCAGTGTGCACGTGGATGCAGGCAGGAAGCCAGGAGAGGTGGCTATGGCAGACACTGACGGGGCTGACTGGGAGGGTCTACTCCAGCTAGAGTGACTCAATCCTGAGTAAGTCTGAAGAGAGGCAGCAAGAGACGAGGGGAGCAAAGTGAGGTTTGGAGAAGGAGTCTGACTGGGTGCCTGTGACCAGCAGTAACGTGAGCCTGGATACAGGGGAGGGTGTGCCTACCGGTGGGCTGTTTCCTTGTGTTGAGAAATCCATAGTATGTAAGCCAGGGAGACATACATTTTTAGAAGGAGTTTAAACATCTTTGACTGTGCATTTTGAAAAGATTCTACCAGCTGTTGATTTTAACTTTGCTTATCTAGACATGTTTGTGGAGATTTTAACCTTTTTAATGGATTATTTATTTATTTGAGAAGACTGCTTTGTTTTGATGTATTTAATAAGAGCACTGTTCTCTTTTTTGCAACCACCCCTTACTGTACATGTGTGTCCTCATTTGCCTGGCTCATCTTAGTTATGACTATTTACGGCTGAAGAGGCTCCTAGAAGTTACAAGGGAGTGTGGAGCCTACCTGCACGGTCACACCCTCCTGTGGAAGTTTGTGCTTATGCTGATCTGACAATGGTCATGAGTACATCTTTAGCGTTACCTAGTATTTGAGTCCTTTTGTACCACAAACTGCAGATGGGTATCATGGTGATTTATCCACCTTAATCAGAATACATCATCTTTGGTTAATGCCTGAAGCAAATGCCAGTACCACATCAATACGAAAAAAGGTTCCTACCTAAGCTATTACTATTCACTCTTTCTGTGTATGAGTGCTGCATATGAAAGAGACAGGTAATGTTTATTTTAGTGAATGTTTTTCATGTACTTCTAGGCTCATGCACATTTCACTGAATCCAAGCAAATGCATTTCCCCAAAAAACTGCATTTACATATACATACATATACTGTATATACACACACACACACACACACACAATGTTTTAAATTTCCCAAGAATTCTAGCTCTTGGGGATTCCAGCTAGGGTGGCACCATCAACAACAAACTACCAACCGTGGAAATGTAAAACAGCGCTCAGCAGGCTGTTACCAGTAGCCTAACATAGCATCCAGTGTTAAGTAATGTTCTCATCACTTTACTGCTGCTCTCTGAAATCCTCATGTGCTATGTGACTGTGGGCATTTTCATGTTTAAAAGAATCAATTCACAGTTCTGTTATCAAATTAAGTCGACATACACTTCTAAACAGAATTACAGTTTTGAAGAAATACTTATTAATGCAGCCAAACATCATTTTCGAAATCTACAAAGGCATTCATGCAGAGGGAGACGTACAATGTTCTGGAATGGCCGTCACAGTCCCCTGACTTGAATATCATCGAAAAATCTATGGGATGATTTGAAGCAGGCTGTCCATGCTCGGCAGCCATCAAATTTAACTGAACTGGAGAGATTTTGTATGGAAGAATAGTCAAAAATACCTCCATCCAGAATCCAGACACTCATCAAAGGCTATAGGAGGCGTCTAGAGGCTGCTAGATTAGCAAAAGGAGGCTCAACTAAGTATTGATGTCATATCTCTGTTGGGGTGCCCAAATTTATGCACCTGCCTAATTTTGTTATAATTCATATTTTCTGTTAATCTAATAAACTTAATGTCACTGCTGAAATACTACTGTTTCCATAAGGCATGTCATATATTAAAAGGAAGTTGCTACTTTGAAAGCTCAGCCAATGAGAAACAAAAATCCAAAGAATTAAGAGGGGTTCCCAAACTTTTACATATGACTGTATCCAGTTGTATGCACAAAATTTGCAGAACATATGCGTTTTTAGAAAAATATTGTTAAACAGGCACATCCAGAAAAATCAGCACATATCATATACAGGAAACACAAGCCACATTACATTGCCTTTTTGAATGAAAAAACAAATTGTGCATTTTGCACGTTTTGAGCATAATGACTGGACAGCCACCATGTGGATTACGCGACATGAGCAACATGAGATTCCAAACCCCCATGTACGTTTCTCATATCCTTCTCTGTTGAACAGCATTGTTCAATACTTGATTCTATTATATCATCTTTTTTTTTTTCTGTCCAAGCTGCATGAAAGCATAAAAAATAAAATTTTCCTCAGCTATTCCTACAAATTACACAGGTAAAGTAAATTCAGAAAAAACAGACGACAAAATTACAGCAAAACACCTCTTAATCTTTTCTCTAAAAAGCACATTAAAATATACTTGTACCATAAAGCTTCAGACTAAATGTAGGCTTCATGTATTAATTGTCCTTTTGCACAGTACCCATTTTTATTGTTTTATACTACCCCATTCCACACTAAGCGCTGTGTCGTCTGCTGTAAATGTAATGTATTACTCTCCTGAAACAGACACTTGCATAATGCAGGTAAATCAGCTAGGAAAGCTCCGCAGTAAGTGGAACGTTCTGTTAAATGTTGTTTCGATAATAAAGAAGAAAAATTAAAAGACCTTGTGTGAGAATCGCAAGTTTACAGTACCCAGCGGGTGGCTATGCAGCCTTATTTGATCTGTACCCTCCACCAAAACATGAGCAGCGGCTCCATCTTAAGATAAAGACACTAAATTTGAAAAATAAACCAAAAAATGATGTTCACTTGCTTTCACGTGATAGTAAGCCAAACGGAGACCAACCACTCAAATGCCAAAAAGTGCCTTCTATTGTGAAACAAATTCAGAATCCTAGTGCCAAACGGGTCATTGAAACTCTGATTAAATTAGATATCAAGAGGGATGTCACAGCATCAGAATTTTTGTATTCAATACCAGTGCCATGACATTTTCTGAACTTTGGGACTAAGTTAGTATTGAAATAATCATTTTTTTATGACATCCCTAGATACCGATAATGAATATACAGTTGTGCTTTAGAAGTTTCTGAATCCTTTAGAATTTTTGTAGATTTCTGCCTAACTATGACCTAAAACATTATCAGATTTTCACTAGAGTCCTAAAAGTAAATAAAGAGAAACCAGTTAAACAAATGAGACAAAAATATTATGATTGGTCATTTATTTAAGGAAAATGATCGAATATTACATATTTGTGAGTGGCAAAAGTATGTGAACCTCTAGGATTAGCAGTTAGTTTGAAGGTGAAATTCGAGTCAGGTGTTTTCAATCAATGGGATGACAATCAGGTGTGAATGGGCACCCTGTGTTATTTAAAGAACAGGGATCTATCAAAGTCTGCTCTTCACAACACAAGTTTGTGGAAGTGTATCATGGCACGAACAAAGGAGATTTGAGGACCTCACAAAAGAGTTGTTGATGCTCATCAGGCTGGTATAGGTTTCAAAACCATCTCTAAAGAGTTTGGACTCCACCAATCCACAGTCAGACAGATTGTATACAAATGGAGGAAATTCAAGACCATTGTTACCCTCCCCAGGAGTGGTTGACCAACAAAGATCACTCCAAGAGCAAAGTGTGTAATAGTCAGCGAGGTCACAAAGGACCCCAGGGTAACTTCTAAGCAACTGAAGGCCTCTCTCACATTGACTAATGTTCATGTTCATGGTCCACCATCAGGAGAACACTGAACAACAATGGTGTGCATGGCAGGGTCGACAGGAGAAAGCCTCTGCTCTCCAAAAAAAGCATTGCTGCTCGTCTGTAGCTTGCTAAACTTCACATGGACAAACCAGAAGGCTATTGGAAGAATGTTTTGTGACGGATGAGACCAAAATAGAAATTTTGGTTTAAATGAAAAGCGTTATGTTTGGAGAAAGGAAAACACTGCATTCCAGCATAAGAACCTTAACCCATCTGTCAAACATGGTGGTGGTAGTATCATGGTTTGGGCCTGTTTTGCTGCATCTGGGCCAGGACGGCTTGCCTTCATTAATGGAACAATTAATTCTGAATTATATCAGAGAATTCTAAAAGAGAATGTCAGGACATCTGTCCATGAACTGAATCTCAAGAGAAGGTGGGTCATGCAGCAAGACAACGACCCTAAGCACACAAGTCTTTCTACCAAAGAATGGTTAAAGAAGAATAAAGTTAATGTCTTGGATTAGCCAAGTCAAAGTCCTGACCTTAATCTAATCAAAATGTTGTGGAAGGACCTGAAGCGAGCAGTTAATGTGAGGAAACCCACCAACATCCCAGAGTTGAAGCTGTTCTGTATGGAGGAATGGGCTAAAATTCCTCCAAGCCGTGTGCAGGAATGATCAAAAGTTACTGGAAACGTTTAGTTGAAATTATTGCTGCAAAGGGGGTCACACCAGACACTGAAAGCAAAGGTTCACATACTTTTGCCACTCACAAATATGTAATATTCGATTGAGTGTTTTTTGTCAGTCAGTCAGTCATTGTCCAACCCGCTATATCCTAACACAGGGTCACGGGGGTCTGCTGGTGCCAATTCCAGCCAACACAGGGCGCAAGGCAGGAAACAAACCCCGGCAGGCGCACACACACACACACACACACGCACACACACACCAGGGACAATTTAGGATCACCAATGCACCTAACCTGCCTATCTTTGTAATGTGGGAGGAAACCCACCCAGACACGGGGAGAACATGCAAACTCCACGCAGGGAGGACCCAGGAAGCGAACCCAGGTCTCCTAACTGCGAGGCAGCAGCGCTACCCAGTGTGCTGCCCACGTGCTTTTTTGTTTGATATATTTCTTGAGCTTCTGCACAAAGTTAAATAAAGGTCTGTCTGCCTAGTTAGTTAGCTCTCTATCTAACGATGTTAACTAGCAGCTCCAGACTGACTCCTGATGAGTGACTGACTGGTGCCCACCTAGGGCTGGTTCTTGTTTTACACCCAAAATGGATAAATGAAGGTTAAAACACTGTTAGGTATACTTCCAGGATTCCTCCTAGTAGCCATCTGCGGTGCAGTTTTATTAAAAAAAAAATTCAGATGTGAGCGTCAGTAGGCTTTGCTTCCTAGGAACCAAGTTACCCAAACTATTCTGTAACATTTCAGTAATTATTTACTACTCTAATGCTGATCTTTCTGATCATAAAATAGGTCATTATGATATCAATTGACAAGAAGAATTCATAATCAATTGCAGAATTACAGTTTTTGAGAGTTCCTCTAGTGTGCCTATGTATCTTTTGGCTCAAAAACTAATCAGCACATCATCATCTCATAAGTTTCGAGTTTGGTATTTTTCCGTCCAGCGGTTTTAGCTCAAGACCGTCCTCAAGAAACTGTGACACACAGACAAACAACATTTATTTATATAGCACATTTTCATACAAAAAGCAGCACAAGGTGTTTCACATACTGAAGAATAGAAAAATAAAAGACACAGTAAGAAAATAAAATAAGTCAACATTAATTAACATAGAGATATCAGTGTTTTCAGTATCAAGGGACCCTAAAACGTCAAGATCTATTGAAAACTGGAGATCGAAATATTTGACAAATCTAAAGCTTTTTCTCCTCCTCCATAGGCGATAGGTTATGGTGCAGAAGACACAAAGCAAAAAAGGTAGTGACCTTTTGTGAAATTTGATAATTTACAGTGATCCCTCGCTATATCGCACTTCACTCCATCGCAGATTTTAAATGTAAGCATATCTAAATATATATCACGGATTTCTGCGGACAATGGGTCTTTTAATTTATGGTACATGCTTCCTCAGTTTGTTTGCCCAGTTGATTTCATACAAGGGACACTATTGGCAGATGGCTTAGAAGCTACCCAATCAGAGCATGTATTACATATTAACTAAAACACCTCAATGATATACGATATGCTTCCCGCGGTGCTTGATTGTTTGCTTTTCTCTGTCTCTCTCACTCTCTCTGCCTGACGGAGGGGGTGTGAGCAGAGGGGCTGTTTGCACAGAGGCTGTTTGCCTAGAGGATACGGACGCTCCTCTACAAAATGCCGCTTTATCGGTGCTTCGGCATACTTAAAAGCACGTATTGATTTTTTGATTGTTTGCTTTTCTCGCTCTCTCTCTCTGACATTCTCTGCTCCTGACACGCATTCTTTGAAGAGGAAGATATGTTTGCATTCTTTTAATTGTGAGAAAGAACTGTCATCTCTGTCTTGTCATGGAGCACAGTTTAAACTTTTGACTAAAGGGTGTTATTTCATGTCTAGAGGGCTCTAATAATGTTAACAGTGTGGGAGAGTTTATAAGGGCTTAAAATATATAAAAATAACCATACAAACATATGGTTTCTACTTCACGGATTTTCATCTATCGTGAGGGATTACTGTACTGTAATTGTGTAGATCTGTAAAGCACCTTGTGACGGTACACGTTCTTAAAGATTCTAAATAAAATAAACATCCAACTATAAAGACAGTAAGGTCAGCAACAAATGAACTAAATAACGATCAACAGAACACCATTATCTATGGAAGCACAGAAATTTAAAAATTTAAAATCTGAGCAGTCAAGTTTCATCCAGCAGCTAAGAACTGAAAAGTTAACCACCTCACTTATTAAAATACTTCACGTGGCTAATTAAAGACAACTGTTTTACAGAAAAAGAAAAAAGATGAATTAATTAACAGGTCATTCTATTGTAACTTGGCAAGAAAGTCACATTTTTATGTTTATAAAAAAAAAAATCCCCCCCCCCGAGATACTGGAACTTTCCTTTACCCCAGACAGTCATAAAAATGGTAACTTAAAGGGGTTTTCTTACGAACTCATAAATTATCAAAGCTACATAGCTCCACTATAGCTAATTGGAAAACTGAAAGAGAGTATTTTAATGGTATGGCTAAATTTAATTTTAGCACAACTCATGGAAACTAAGTGAAAAGTACATGCTAGTAATAAAAACAGGTTTTGTGCATTTCGCGCTCCCTGCAAATGGGAAAAAGAAAATTTCTCGTTTATGGTTGCAATATTTGGTATTATGACAGCAAGGTTACTGGCTTCACAAAGACCTAACAAATGTGTTACCGTCATCGATCAATCAACAGACAGACAGACATGAAAAGCAAAATACGTTAAATAGAGACAGAAACAGACAACAATTAGCAACACTGTGAATTCATAACTGCATGAAGCGGTTTTAAACACTTTCAGTGATTCGTGCATCTGCATCCTCTTATTATGGACTATGTTAAGTTCAGAAAAATCGCTAACTTGGGTTTTAAACATATTGGTCCCCCAAGTATTGAAAACAGACAAAGATCCGATACACAAATGCTAACAATTAACCACCGTGTGGAGTAGGTACATAATGCCGCACAAGGAGCCAACACGCCATTACTTTTGGGCAGTCAGGAACGTCAGTTTTCTTTACAACAAAACCCGTCCATAGGAAGCACCACAATGTATTTATCTTTGGTTTCTGCCGGTCTATGGTGTTTGCAAACATCACTGTACAACAATGCTTAAAATAGTCCAGTATCTAAGATAAGCCTAAGAACAACCAACCAACCCTATAATCCTTTAAAGAAGGCAAATTAAAGGCTAAAAGGCAGCAAAGAGATGTCTAATATTGTCCTGACGTGGATGAATTCGCTGTGCTGCAACTTCCAAATTCTTCAACTGAGTAAGGGGAAAAAAATGTAAAAAAAACTCAAAGAAACGAATGCACTGCCAACAGTAGATATCTGAGTAACACCCATTATGAATACTCCTCAGGTCGCCTTTTTAAAAGAGTAAGAAGTTATCATCATCGTTCAACATTTTAGAAGTTAAAAACCACACGCCTTAAAACGCTACCAAAAAAAAATGCTTTAGTACCTGGAAATGAAGAGAGAGAGGAAAAAAAAAGCAAAAGATGAAGAAGAAGAAAAAAAAAAATCAAAAGTCCTCACATATTTGACACCAACGCCCAGGATAAAACCCAAAACAAGTGCTAATTCATTTATCAATTAAAAACTCTACTGCAGCGCACAGCTTCCCAAGCATCAGGATTTTTGGAAACAATTGGACACTATTGACAAGGAAAGTTTACGTTTATGTTTAATCGGCTCCTACCTTGTTCTCCGTTTCTTTTAACAAGTCTGTACTTTTACGTGTATTAGTTCTGTATTTAGAAATCAGAATAATCTATACTTGTGTTCATAGCGTTCCGCACCTGCACTCAGCGAAGAGCACGATACAAAAAACAAGTTGTAATGTAATGGAGTTTGTTGCATCATTAGAACACTAAACACAGTATGTCAAATGTGTTAGTTTTCACTGGTCTTTACTTCAGTTCCCCCGAAATCCTACACCAATACATAAAGGCAGCAGCCCACAATGGAGAAAACGAGACCCCATCTACACTGAAAAAGAGGAGGCTTCTAATGTAGCTTTAGTGAATTCAGGGACCAGGAGTATCCCAAACAGAAATACCCAAATGCTGAACAGGCCGTGCTGCACAAAGTGATGGTAAGCTTGATCAGATATGTAGATCTTAAATATAAAAAGTGAAAAAAAAATAGTTGAAGGGATATTTGTCAGACATTAACACAGTTTCACAGCACAAGATCAACAGAGAGCATCAACAAAGGACATCGAGACTAAAGTTCGAAAAGACTCTGCAGTTTGCATACCAGGAGAGGTGGGAGCGGAGGATGCCATCATCTATATGCTACACCGATCGCTCTCCCACTTGGACAGAGGCAGTGGTGCTGTTAGAATTATGTTTCTGGACTTCTCTAGCGTCTTCAACAACATCAAACCTCTGCTCCTTATGGACAAGCTGACAGAGATGGGAGTAGATTCATACCTGGTGGCATGGATCGTGAACTCTCTTACAGACAGATCTCAGTATGTGTGTCTCAGGAACTGCAGGTCTGACATTATGGTCAGCAGCACAGGAGCACCACAGGGGACTGTACTTTCTCCGGTCCTGTTCAGCCTATATACATCGGACTTCCAATAAAACTCAGAGTCCTGCCACATGCAAAAGTTTGCAGACGACACTGCTATTGCGGGCTGCATCAGAAGTAGGCAGGAGGAGGAGTATAGGAACCTAATTAAGGACTATGTTAAATGGTGCAACTCAAACCACCTACACCTGAACACCAGCAAAACCAAGGAGCTGGTGGTGGATTTTAGGAGACCCAGGCCCCTCATGGACCCCATGATCATCAGAGGTGACTGTGTGCAGGGGGTGCAGACCTATAAATACCTGGGAGTGCAGCTGGATGATAAATTGGACTGGACTGCCAATACTGATGCTCTGTGTAAGAAAGGACAGAGCCGACTATACTTCCTTAGAAGGCTGGCATCCTTCAACATCTGCAATAAGATGCTGCAGATGTTCTATCAGACGGTTGTGGCGAGCGCCCTATTCTACGCAGTGGTGTGCTGGGGAGGCAACACAAACAAGAAGGACACCTCACGATTACACAAACTGGTGAGGAAGGCAGGCTCTATTGTAGGCATGGAGCTGGACAGTTTGACATCCGTGGCAGAGCGACGGGCGCTGAGCAGGCTCCTGTCAACCATGGAGAATCCACTGCATCCACTGAACAGGATCATCTCCAGACAGAGGAGCAGCTTCAGCGACAGACTTTTGTCACCGTCCTGCTCCACTAACAGACTGAGGAGATCGTTCCTCCCTCACACTATACGACTCTTCAATTCCACCAGGGGGGTAAACGTTAACATTATACAAAGTTATTGTCCGTTTTACCTGCATTTTTATTACGATTTAATTTAATATTGTTTTTTGTATCAGTATGCTGCTGCTGGAGTATGTGAATTTCCCCTTGGGATTAATAAAGTATCTATCAATCAATCTAAAGCATTGTCCTAAATCATGAACACTGTAAATCAGTGAAAGTGCAAAGCTCAATTAGATGAAATGACAATTTAAATTCTCCTTCACAAAGCGTACTTAAGGCATAAATCAAACCTAGCCAAAAGGCCAAAGTGTACCACCTAATGATGTGACTGACTTCATGCCGTAATGAAGCACTTCTCCTGTTGATAAGTCCATTTTTCAGAACAACACAGCATTTGAACTTGTGCTGGCTTCGTGAGTGTCACACCTAAATCATTGCCATGCCACCATCTTCATGGTTTTAGGGAAAGTAAAAGAGATAACTACGTGAAAGCCGTTCTGATACGTCACCATTATACAAGTTGTTCATTTCTATCAACAAGGTTGAATCCAATCCCCACTTTATTTAAGAACTGTGGCACTTTCCTCCTACAGAATTTCAGCAAATCCCATGCTCTGGTGACACTCGCTGACCTAAAGAGTGCTGGGTAACCTCAGACTGATGTTTGTTTTTTGGCTCCTGTCACAGAGTATAATATTGAGAAACTGCCATTGCATTTCCATTTGTTACATTTCTGAAATTATGCATTTTACTCCCTCTTAGATTTCCGTATTATAATAAAAATGCTGTGCCTTTTTTCAAATGTTCCTGCACATTCTTTAGGAGAATGACACAGTTGTTTCAGCTTTGGCGTTTTTCTCAGAAAACAGGAAACTAAACTGAGTTAATAGCAACATACCTTCAGCTCCATTGCTGAGCAGGCTCAGTGCACCAGATGGAACAAGAACACCTCCAAATAGCACCTAAGCGATCAACACTATCAAGACGTCAAGAGCATCCAGAAAACACATGCTTCACAAGCATTCAATAAGTAAGAAAAAAAATTCCAACAACTAACGGCACTCAAGAACAATTTTGGCCATTTTGGACCTATTAGAATAAACTTTCAAAATACAACTGAATGAACATCCTTATGCAAAAATCTACCATCCACATTTATCTCAATATTTTGCCCACCACGACCTCATTCTAAGATTACTAACATTTTGAAAATATGAATATTTCTATGCGATTTAGGGCAAACATAAAACTACACATTAAAATATACAAACACCACAGTGGAGTGCCTGAAAGCTCCAAAACAACTTTCACCAACCATCTACTCATTCTATTTCTGACCTTACTTTTTATAGTGTAGGGTGGCAGGCCATGCCGGTGGTGCGCACAGGACAGAAAAACCAATCAAGTGCAGCGCATAATCATAGACACAACCACCAAGCCAGCTGGCCCCTCTAAATCAGTCCAGCAGCATTTGGAGGCGACCAAGAAAGGAGCAACTCGCAAGAACCCATGCAGGCCCTTAGACTTCTGTCCAGTAACATGTTGTGGAAATTACCTCCATTATACCATGGTGGTACAGCGCTCATACGTAATATAAAACAGATTTGGAAATGCACAAAAATATTTAGGGTTTAATGCTGTAAACTGCAAGAATTAGGAATGAAATGATCACTTTGTTCCAGTGGACACCAAAATTGTGTTTAAATAGTAGAGCTAAGAAGAATATTTGATTGGACAGTGGCAAGGGTGTTGGATTATAAAGCAGGAATCAAAGACACTGGACTGTGTAGATGTGCGACTACAAGCAGGCCGATAGACAGACAGACAGACAGACAGACAGACAGAGACAGATACTCACTCACTCTCTCAAGTTTTAGAACACCTCAATGTCTTTCAGTTTTTATGGAAATGCATGCAGTTTAATGTCTTGAATGTTTCATGAAATCAAGGCATAGAACAAATTACGGCAAATACAAAAAATAAGTCAAGGAATTATTAAGTGTACAAAATTTTACACAACTTTTTGATTCATCAAAGTTTTGCTGATATAACTGCCAGACTGTGGTAACCCTTTTAAATCAGAATGCCAGTCACTCTGCCTCCAGCAAAAAAACTCCCGACCATCACTTCCTCCTCCATGTCTGACAGTTGCCGTCCTGTAACAATGCTGGTTCATTGCATGCTCCCATCTTCTGTCCGGGAGCCCTTGAACCCTGCACCATCAGTAATGTTACAGATGAGCTAGCTAGACAGTGAGGCAACAACATAACAAGGGGATGGTACAAAGTGCAAAAGTGCTTTTATTAAAAAAAAACAACAAAATAAAGTGCAGTGCTTCAAAAATGTATTCAATAAATAATCCAATAAAAGCAGAAGTGAAACGTGGAGGTTAAAATCGATAAATAGAAAAAAAAGTCTTCTTAAAACAACGAGGATAAAATATAACATAGGAGGCAATCCTTTAAACCAGTTACACAAAAAACCCGGTGTCATCTTTTACCATGGCGGCTCCCCTGCTACTCCCATCTGGGCTGCTCAACAGGAGAGTCTCCTACCTACAGGAACAGCTGCCCTTCACTCTGGTCCGGTAGCCCTCCGATCCTTGGCTACGTCGGGCTCCAAACCGGACTGAGACTTTGGCTTCTTCTCCAGCGGCCAAGACGCTCACACTGGCACTTAACAACCAAAGCCTCCTCGACTCCCACTCCTTTCTACGGTCAGTCGTCACCTCTACTGGTCACTCCAGCTACTTAGTCGCTCAGTTGGAGCGACCGCTTCCTTCAGCTCCACTGAGTGTCAGCCAAACACTCCCCTCGTGGGCTCACCTCCCAGCTGCCTGCTATCTCTCATGCGAGCCTGCTCTCGCTCACTCGTTCTCCATCCTCACACCGGCTTTCTCCGCCTGTTTCCTGACTTCTTGCTACCTCCCGTTCTCGTCTTTCTTTCCTTTTTCCTCCCTTAACGTCTCGGGCTTCTCTTTATAATGATTCTCTTTTTTGTCACTTCCCTGTAAAACCTGCACCACAAAATGTCCTCCTGAGAGCAGAAACAAATATTTGCTTTTTTTCCCCACCACTGTTAAGCTGTTCTTGAAGCTGTTGTGCTGTGTGGTGCCTATCACTCAAGCTGGTGACCCTCAGAAACACGTCTTCTGATTGGGCTGTGACTTTGGGTCTGCCAGATCTCTTTTATGAGAGTTTCTTAAACATTTACAGCTGCCTTTGGATTGTGTAGGACACCACTGTTACTCACTGACACTTTGGTTTTCTTGCAATATAGTCACATAGTGAGAACATTGAAGATGCTGTTGAATGCACAACTGATTACATCAACTTCTGTATGGACATTGTAATTCCAGTAAGAACAGTACGCTGCTATGCTAACAACAAGCCATGGGTTACAAGTGACATCAAGGGCCTTTTGAACCAGAAGAAAAGGGCTTTTAAAGACGATGATCAGCATGAGCTCAAGTGCGTGCAGAAGGAACTCCGAGTCCAGCTCAGGGTAGCGAAAGAGCAGTACAGGAGAAAGCTGGAGCAGAAGTTGCAGAACAACAGCATGAAGGAAGTGTAGGATGGGATGAAGATTATCACTGGCTGTAGCTCGAAGTGGAGTGCCACCATCGAGAGAGACATGGAGAGAGCAAAACAAATGAACAACTTCTTTAACAGGTTTGACCACCCTAACCCACTCTCACCTCGGAGTACTGCATCCTCCAACCATCCTTCTGCTGATAACAGCATAGGTGAGACATCCCTACCCACAATTACAGCAGCCCATGTGAGCAGAGAGCTGAGAAGACTTCGTGCCAGCAAAGCAGCGGGTCCAGATGGTGTATCGCCACAACTGCTGAAGGCCTGTGCGTTGGAACTGGGGAGTCCTCTACAGCGCATCTTCAACCTGAGCCTGGAACAGGGGAGAGTCCCAAGGCTTTGGAAAACATCTTGTATCACCCCTGTCCCAAAGATATCACGTCCTAGTGAGCCGAATGACTTCCGGCCTTTTGCTCCGACGTCACATCTGATGAAGACCATGGAGCGGCTGCTGCTTCACCACCTGAGGTCATAGGTCCGCCACGCCCTCGACCCTCTGCAGTTCGCATACCAGGAGAAGGTGGGAGCGGAGGATGCCATCATCTATATGCTACACCAATCCCTCTCCCACTTGGACAGAGGCAGTGGTGCTATAAGAATTATGTTTTTGGACTTCTCTAGCACCTTCAACACCATCCAACCTCTGCTCCTTAGAGACAAGCTGACTGAGATGGGAGTAGACTCACACCTGGTGGCATGGATCGTGGACTATCTTACAGACAGACCTCAATATGTGCATCTTGGGAACTGCAGGTCTGACATTGTGTTCAGCAATACAGGGGTGCCGCAGGGGACTGTACTTTCTCCGGTCCTGTTCAATCTATATACATCAGACTTCCAATATGACTCGAGTCCTGCCACGTGCAAAAGTTCGCTGATGACACTGCTATTGTGGGCTGCATCAGGAGTGGGCAGGAGGAGGAGTACAGGAAGCTAATCAAAGACTTTGTTAAATGGTGCGACTCAAACCACTTACACCTTAACACCAGCAAGACCAAGGTGGTGGATTTTAGGAGGCCCAGGCCCCTCATGGACCCTGTGATCATCAGAGGTGACTGTGTGCAGAGAGTGGAGACCTATAAATATCTGGGAGTGCAACTGGATGACAAATTGGACTGGACTGCCAATACTGATGCTCTATGTAAGAAAGGTCAGAGCCGACTATACTACCTTAGAAGGTTGGCGTCCTTCAACATCTGCAATAAGATGCTGCAGATGTTCTTCCAGACGGTTGTGGCGAGTGCCCTCTTCTACGCGGTGGTGTGCTGGGGAGGCAGCATAAAGATGAAAGACGCCTCACTCCTGGACAAACTTGTTAAGAAGGCAGGCTCTATTGTAGGAGTAAAGTTGGACAGTTTAACATCTGTGGCAGAGCGACGGGCATTAAGCAAACTCCTGTCAATCATGAATAATCCACTGCATCCACTGAACAGTGTCATCTCCAGGCAGAGGAGTAGCTTCAGTGACAGACTGAGGAGATCGTTCCTCCCCCACACTATGCAACTCTTCAATTCCACCCAGGGGAGAAAATGCTAACATTACTCAAAGTTATTGTCTGCTTTTACATGCATTTTTATTACTCTTTAATTTAATATTGTTTTTTGTATCAGTATACTGCTGCTGCATTATGTGAATTTCACCTTGGGATTAATAAAGTATCTGTCTATGCCAAGTAGATCTGGAAGATCCAAAACCAGAAAGGGTTCAACACCTGGAAAGCATTGTGGCTGCTTGCACTTAAATCAAACAACTGTAGTTTTTGGTCAAAGTCAAACTTCAACATTTAACTTCTATGCTGCCCGCTTAACCTACTTTTTAAACAATTCAAACAAATCAAGAATGTCTACTTCACCATTTTCAACTACATTTGCCACAGAAGTGTGTTCTAGACATACGGTATACTGTAATACTTTGCTTAACTGATTTGTAAAGTGGAGCTGTTTAAAAGAAGTCACCTCAGCACAGACACCCAGGTTTAAACGGAATGAGAAGGGCTTGTTGACTGGTGTCATTGTCATCTTCACACTCACTACAATCAGACAGACAGACAGGCTGACCAATCCAAAGAAACTACAAAACGCTGCTGTAGAAACCAAGCAGTGCAAAACACTGAGAACAAAACAGTACAAATTAACAAATGTAATAAACCAGATTTAAAAATAAAAGAGAATGTACAGTGTGGCATAGTTGTTAATGCTTTGGACTTCAAACCCTGAGGCTGTGGATTCAAATCCTGCTACTGACAACATGTGACTCACAAATCACTTCACCGGCCTGTGCACCAACTGCATCACAAATGTAAAAGAAATACAAGAAAAGAAAGGTAACATGCAGCACCATAAGCAAAGCTTTTTTGTTTCCCTACTGAATTGTAACCACATCCTGGGTTAGACGCTGCTTCTTCACAAGTCGGTCATCTTGGGCCTGATTCTTACGCACTGTACGGTCCATCCTCACTGGCAACACCACATCCTGGGCAGCACCTGCTCTGCTCAAAATTGTGAAGCACCGCAGAGGGTGGGGGCACAGAATAATCCCACCCCTACTGAGGGTGCAACACTCGCTGCCGAGCAGTGGAGTGAGCGCAATGAGCGTTCGGTGTGAAAGTCTTTTATAAGAATGGTGACAGTGTGACTGATAAGATTTGCACTGGGTGTGACGAGGATGGATAGGATTAGAAATGAGGACATTAGAGAGTCAGCTCAAGTTGGACGGTTGGGAGACAAAGTCAGAGAGGCGAGATTGCACTAGTTTAGTCATGTGCAGAGGAGAGATGCTGGGTATACTGGGAAAAGGATGTTAAAGATAGAGCTGCCTGGCAAGAGGAAAAGAGGAAGGCCTAAGCGAAGGTTTATGGATGTGGTGAGAGAGGACATGCAGGTGATGGATGTGACAGAGCAAGACGCAGAAGATAGAAAGATATAGAAGAAGATGATCCGCTGTGGCAACCCCTAACAGGAGCAGCTGAAAGAAGAAGAAGCCATCTTGCAGGCTCTTTTTTCATTGCCACATTCTAGCAAACAGGGCCGTTGGCACCTACCCCAGTAAATTCAGGAATAGTTTATACCCACAGGTTGTGAGCTCACTGAACAGTCAATCATAACAAATACAGTAAGAAATACTTTTAATTAAAAAAAATATAAAACAGTGTTTGTACTAAGGCTGCACCTAAAAGGCGTTTCTGAAACATCTAGTGATTATTTTTTCAATCCGTTGACTAATCTTAAATAAACCACTCACAGCATCTCCAGAGATCATCACTGCTGAAGACCCCAGCGGCTGGACCAGGCCAAGGGGACGCCCACATAACACCTGCCTGCAGAACAGATATGGTCACTTCCGTAAGGCGAGACTGGACCGGGTGTCTGCCTGGGGAGTTGCCAACTGGGATCCCAAGCTGTTTCATCGTGTGGTGGGTGCGGCACACCCAGCCCGACCTGACCCGTTACTTTAAATGTATGGCTGAATGGATTAACTGCATATTATGGGACGATATGTATATTATGGGATATAGATAAAGGAAGTAAACAGCACACATGCAACAAGCCATCCTGCGGTTCAGAGTCCTTCTAATAGAATAAAGCAGCAAAACATACAACATGGTGTCAAGAGTTAAAAACTACATACTTAAAAATAAACTTTAATGGAATGTCGCCGGAGTTCCTTCACCTTGAATGGACTGGGATTCAGTCAATTTGCCAAAGTTCAAACAGCTAACATTCATGGTCGCTCTTCAAAATGAAGGGGAAAAGGAAACTTACTTCCTTGCTGCTGTGGATTGGTGACAAAGGACGGGACGTCACATCTACGGCAGACGACAGTAAGAAATTGCAGCTATATTAGGACTGTTTAGAGGCTGATGTAATGCCAAAAGCAAACCCAATATTCACGCTGCAACTTTCATGAAAAGGAGCAGGACCTGGTGAATCGTTTGAACAGTTCCTGACTGAGCTACAGCTGCAAGTCAAAGATAGTACATATTGGAATAGCTTGACACGTCTAAGTGTTAGGCTGATGGGATTAGCTGCACATTCTGGGATGGTATGTATGTTATGAGATAGAGATGAAGGAGGTAAATGGCACTTGTATCAAGCCAGCCTGTGGTTCTGAGTCATTTTAATAGAAAAAAGCGGCAGGACATGCAGCAAACTTGTCGGTCAACAAGAATAGTTTTGGATTCTTCTTATTCTTCCTCTTACCTGGCAGCTCTATCCTTAACATCCTTCACAGCATCCTTCTGCCAATACACCCAGCATCTCTATCACGTGTCCAAACCAGCGCAATCTCACCTCTCTGACTTTGTCTCCAAACCGTCCAACTTGAGCTGACCCTCAAATGTACTCATTTCTAATCCTATCCATCCTCGTCACAATCGGTGCAAATCTTAGCATCTTTAACTCTGCCACCTCCAGCGCTGTCTCCTGTTTTCTGGTCAGTGCCACCGTCTCCAACCCATATAACATAGCTGGCCTCACCACCATCCTGTAGACCTTCCCTTTCACTCTTGCTGATATCCGTCTGTCACAAATCACTCCTGACACTCTTCTCCACCCATTCCACCCTGTCTGCACTCTCTTTTTCACCTCTTTTCCACACTACCCATTACTCTGTACTGTTGATCCCAAGTATTTAAACTGATCCACCTTTGCCAACTCTACTCCCTGCATCCTCACCATTCCACTGACCTCCCCGTCATTCACACACATCTACTGACCTTCATTCCTCTCCTCTTTAGATCATATCTCCACTTCTCCAGGGTCTCCTCAACCTGCTCCCTACTATCGCTACAGATTACAATGTCATCAGCAAACATCGTAGTCCACAGGGACTCCCGTCTAACCTCCTTAAAGTTGGTAAAAACGTAATGTGTTAACGTATGCCACACATACAGACGAATTTAAATAATCGACTACATCAATGCATCATAATAGCACTAGTCTGTACGCATGTTTCATATTGTAATGACCCGATGGCAAGGAAGACTTCCGAGGAGACACCAGTAATTGTTAAATACTCTCTTTATTGTATGCCCTGCTGGATGCTAAATCACCATCCCAATTTCCCATTATATGGCCAGTGATCAAAAGCCCTCAGGCGTCTGGTGCTGTCCAGCAGTGCCATACCAATTGTGTAGTTTGTCCTTCCAGATGCTCTTCAAGGGGCGTCTGCAGGTAGCTGTCCTGGTCTCTTTTTATGTCACTCATTGGTCACCTGCTGCACAGACATCGCCTGTGTGACTTCCTCAGAGGTCCAGCATTACAATATTGTTTGTATGTCTTGCAGGTATTGTATTATTGTACCATGAGACATGCAAGTAAGAATTTTATTGTACTATGCTGACTTATGTACTAACAACAATAAACTTGGACTTGCCTGTATGTTCTCCACATATTTCCATGAGATTTCCTCCCACAAAACCCAAAATGACGTTTGTGTACGTGAGTAGACACTGTCAAGGACTAGCATATGATGAGCCAAGTTAACATTTAGAAACACCTCAAACCTAATTTCATATGCCGTTATCTCAGAAAAGGCAAAATCCCTCTTTTAAGAAACCAGAAACTCATTTCCATGACATTTCAAAATAAGTTCCTTTACACGCATTTCAAGGTATCTCAAATACATCTTCAAATATTCCTAACTGACCCTGGAAGCATTCCTGTAAAAGTTCCAGATTTCTTAAAATACCGCAGCTTCCGCTTCATTTTCAGATATCTACAATGCATTTCAAGATATCTAAAATAATTTCCTGGTCGCTTCCAAGATAGTTCAAATTCATTTCAAGATATCTTCAAGCAGATGGGAAGTCCTATTGAAAACACAGGCAAATACACAGGACTCCATTTTAAGGCTCAAGGTTGCTTAGAAAACACAACATTTGGCTTCTCAGTTGCATTTAATAAAAAGACAGGGCGGTCATGCAGTGCATGCGTATGTGCCCCGTTCTCATTCCCTACCACCTTCGCCGTCACTTCCCCTACCTCTTCATATCTTAAATCACTCTTGAGGCAGACTGAAGACTTAAATGCCAGCTTAAGTGAAAAACTAAGAAAAACGTACTAATTGCAACACAAACACTGACTTAATCAGTTTGAACACAAAATGATGCTGACGAAAGAAGAGAAGAAGCAGGCCCCTAGGGTGGAGAAAAGAAGAGCTGCTCAGGAAGCAACAAGCGCATCAACCTCTGAGCAAACGAATGCTAAACGTACAGAGAAAGAGGATGAAAACTAGGAATGCTCAAGTCAAGTGTATTCACTGCACGTTATCGTGCAGTACGCCGTTACCGGTAACCAATATGTGGAAAAAACCTGAAGTCTTTATTGCATAGTCGGCTTCCTAGCCTGATACTGAAAGTGCCAAAAAACCTGAACTTAGTTTGTGTTATCCTATGCAGCGGGAGTCCTTTTTAAATCAGGAGCCCAGTGGTAGTTAACGCATCTGCTATTATCTATTCACAGTAATTTACGGAACCTGTTTAGGGATCTAAATAAATAAAAGGTTCTTACTGGAACCTTCATGTGACGATTCTTATGGAAACCAAAATGTCTCACCTATGGCATTGCATCTTTACTTTATAAGAGTGTATCCCAAAAGCAATGAATGCACAGCCCTGGACAAGCACCAGTCCATCGCAGGGTCCAAACTCAGAACATTAGAATGATGTCAACAGGAATAAGCCATTCAGGACATCAATCCTATTGGCCTAATTTCTTCAAAACATTAGCAACCCGAATCTTAATCTGCTAAAGCTGCACTGCTTGTTAAATGATATAAATGTGCCTACTGCTCACTACAAAAAGAGAAACTTTCTAACGTTTGTGTCAAATGTCCACTTAACCAGGCCTTGTATTCTTGATCAAGAATTTATTTCAAATTAACAGGAATCCACTGCATCAATTCCTTTAATCATTTTAAGCATTTCGATCAGCTCACCACTTAATCTCCGTTTGCTTAAACTGAGAAGGCACAACTTTTCACATAAGATTTTTGACCAACGAAGAGAACATTCGGTCCATCAAGCACGTGTGGTCACCTAAAAGCTTAGTTGTCCCAATAGCTCATCCAGACACTTTTATAGGTTGTCAAAGTTTCTGCTTCCATTACACATCTCAGTAGTTTGTGTTTCAACAGCCCTTTGGGTAAAGAAGTGCTTCCTGGCTTCAGTCCTACATGCATGTCGTCTCAATTTCACAGCTCATACATGTTAGCTCTGGAATCGGCCTGGTCTCTCTTCTCGTCTTTCCATAATGCTGCTATGTCTGCTTGCAATATGAATGAATACATATCTTTATTATCATTGCACGGGTACAAGGGAATTGGATGAAAGACCATGGAGACCAAAGCTGCACACAGAAATCCAGCTGAGGTCTGACTAGTGTATAACTTAATAATAACCTCCCTTGACTTGCACTCCGCACGTCATGGCATACAACCAAACATTCCATCAGCGTTCACAATCACCTCACGGCACTGACATGAAGTGGCCAGTGAAGAGTTCACGACAACACCTAGCTCCTTCTCGTAAGACATACTTTCCAATCCAACATCTCTACCTCCTCAGCGCCATACCTTATACTTGCCAACATGTGAGGCGAGGAAGACTGAAACTGCGAGATAAAGTACTTGTTACTTATACCCACTAATCCTGGCGCCGAAGAATGGCTAAATATTGAGTGCTGATTGACGGTACTCTGTATATGTGTCAATAATAACAACACAAACCAATTAACTCTCATCTGCCCAAGTCTGTCCAAGGCCATCAGTAGGGATCTGAATGATTCTCCATTATGTAACATTTCACCAAGTCTGGGAGGATCTGCATATTTTAAAAGCCTCCATTTACAGTTATTTACTTAGCGAACACTTTTATTTACACTTGCTTATTTGGCCAACATCTTTACAATATTTATGACACAACTGGTTCCATTTCTTTTGGTTTTCCAGTTGGAGCACAGGTAGGTCGAGCGACTTACTCAGAGTCACACAGTGTCAGTAGTGCGATCTGAACTCACAACCTCAGGGTTTGACATCCAAAGCCTTAACCGCTACCCCAGATGTTTGTTTTCTACTACTACTTGAAGTTTTCTTTTCCCACTGCTCTGCTGTCAACTGTCCATACATTCATTCGCAAACAGGATTATGGTACAGTAGATGTTGCATTTCAGCCAAATATCACTCATCTCTCTTCTACTGTCCATTTAAATACACGTGAAGCCAGTGACGTGCAGTGAGGTTCATGGCGGGTGAGGCACGGACTCCTTCAGAGTCAGATTTACAAATATATGAACCCAAGAGTAGCTTATTCACTATTCAACTGGCAGCATGCACATTGACTACTGGTTATGTTTCAGATCTCATCAGCATTCTTTACACACAGGTGGGTAAGGTACATATTTAGAGAGAACATTACATTTATAGCGGCGAGACAGAGCAGAAAGAGCGCATTTGCTCTGCACCCTCCATGTGTTCTAAATTTGCCGTTGCAATTCCTCAATTCATACTCTTTCAATGCAAATGAAAGTAAAGAGTGGTGTACAAAAAACAGATTTCAATTTTGACCTTAATTGAAATATTTAGTTGTTTTTAATTCTGATGCTTTACTCAATCTAAATACAGACTGTTCAACAAAAGGATAACGAGACAAATTAAATATCTTAAAGTCAAAATGTAGTTTTTAAATATTGGATTGTTTTATTTTAGTCTGATCCCATTTTTCATAAAACTAAAAACTGTTTATGGTCTTACCATTATTTATAAATGAAGTCCATGAGCCTATTCATTTCCTTCACTTTCTTGTATCAGTCCTACTTATTTTTCTTTAGTTTTAAAAGTCTAAATCTTCTATTTTGGCAGTCAGTCAGAACAAAAAATAAAACAAACGGTCCGCTGCAGTACACTTGACTTTGATATCACGAACGCCTCTGCGTAGAAGAACAGCAGCAATGAGCACCTGCTAGACTCACAAACGCCCCCTTTGGTGTGGCACGGTACTGTCTGCCTCACCTTGTGACTTTTCACTGCAGTTTTACATCCGATCAGCAAGACTAAATATGTCACACACATTCATTAAAGAGGTTAGCCAGACTGTGGAAGTCAGGGTAAATAATAAACGTGTCTGCAATCATTATATTAGCAACATACAGGGAGACCGCAACAGGCAGGTGCCAATTGCATGCATCAGCCCCATATGCGAGGGGAGGCTCGTTGCTGCTGCATCTCGCGTTTCTCTCCCGTATTTGAACAGGTAATGCGCCACTTCAGCGATTTTGACTATAAAAATGATCAAAATTATTGGAATCATACAGAAAACAAACTTATAGCACACACCAGTGGACATCTATGTGTTTGGGTACACACGTGCTACATGCTTATGGAGTTTTCTGTTGCGGTCTTATATTTGTAATCCCATGTCAGCAGCGGCATTTTAATCCATGGCCTCTGGGTTTGATCACCACAAATCAATACAACACACCCCAAAATGATTTACACAATTTGTCAGCATAACCGAGTCAACACCAACAGCTTATTACTTATATTATTTGCATCATTTATGTCTTTACAAAGAATAGTGTCCGTACGGTAATTCCATAAAGCTCTCCCTTCGCTTCCTACGCGTATTTGAACGTTGCACCTGCCAACTCACAAGACACTGAGCTCCCACTTTTTTAGTTTTGATCACAAGCCTTGATTGTGATACCTTTATCAAAAACTTTATGAAAACCATGCTAAATAAACAGCACTTGCATCTTTTCTTGATCACACACTTCTGTTGCTCCTCACAGAATTATCAGTGAAAAACGAGCTCCACCAAGGCGGGTTAGTATGGCGGGTTAGTATGGAGTCGCCAGCCAGACAAACTTCGAGGATGCAGGAGGAAGACCCTAAAGACAGGGGAACCGTGGCACTCAAAGACAAACTGCTGCATCGGTGAGGCTGCACCGCCGTGTAAAGAATTACCTGAAGTAACCCATCCTTTGACCAATGAAACATCATGAAAAGTGCACAGCGTGGATCCTACGTGTCTGATCTCAGCATCCTCGTCAAACAGAAATCTTGGAACAAAGCAAATTGCGTTACATTGACTACATTTATCTTTAAAATCAATCGGGCTAACATTTTCTGCGAAACTTACTGATTCAATTCTCATGAAAACTGATCTTTCCCTGCAATACTCCGCACTTTTTTTCTTCCCATCAAAGTTAAAATCTGGGTGTTGCATTTGGAGACAACCAAGAAAAGCAGAACAGACCCTCTGTAGAAGATGCACACAACCCCTACAAGATCAAGCGGTTAATTGAGTCGAGCAAGTGCAAGGCGATCCCACTCCCGTTCGACGAGCTTCCCCCGGCAGGCCCATTCAGAGCCCCGCGCTCGCTCCGCTCCGAAGCCCCAGTACCTGTAGGCGCGCTGTCGTAGATGCGCACGTCGTAAGCTCCTGAGCAGCGGTAGTTGGCCGCCGTGCCGTTATCCCACACCACTACCACCTCCTCCGGGCTCTCGAAGCTGCGCACAGTGCCGACGTGGCCCTCTCCGCCGTCCTGCTTGCCCCACTTCCAGTCGGGGCCCCGCACCACTCTCGCCCCGACTCCTTCCATCATAACACGGTTGTTGCGCCCGGTTGTCATTTGCGGCTCGGCCGTGGCAGAATCCAGGAGTGGGAATTTCGGATGACCAGTAGGTAGGAAGAGAAGATGCGAGGATGGCCCGATGGAATGTAGGACGGGCTATCCGTTACAAGTTCCACAGAAATCCCTCACGCACTAGTCGCCTGAAGTGCGGTGCTTCGCCCGTCATGCGGGTCTCCTTCTGATGCACGCAACTCCAAGAAGGCGTTACTGGAATTCCTGCGTCAATGGTCTAAAACAAATGGGCCCGCATCCGCGACTCTTTTTTTTTAAATTATGTATATATAAGTCAGGAATTGCGTGAGGGTAAGGAGTTGAAGAGGCTCGAAAAGGGCGCCTTTCCGCTCACGTTCACAATCCACAACAAAAGTGAGATCAGGAAATAAAAGCGACAAAGAAGCAGCAGCAACAAACTGCGGTTTAAGGTGTTCGTAAATGAGTCCAGCGAGAGCGATCGCGCCGTCTTACCACACTGGGGATTTTGTTCTAGCTGCCCAACTTTTGTCTCTTTATCTGCACCTCAATTTCCAGTCGCTAGCTGAGCAGAAACAAAAACAAAGCGCTGCAAGTGACGAGCGAGCCAGGCGGATCACACAGTAAGCCCTCCGAGGGAAGAAAAGAAGGAAATCGGGAAAATAAATAAATAAAAGAAGATGCGTCTCCAACTAAAAATATACAAAATAATCCTTAATGTGCAGCGGGTGACGTTAGGTGGACGCTGTAGGAGACAAGAAAGCTGGTGATTAGACAGCGTAGTGAAATCTTCGTTCAGTCACAAAGTTCCAGATCCTGGCAAACCCCTCAGCTCCCCCGTAGCAAAAAAAAAGGCACTCGAGATTGAGACAGACGCTCGTCAGAGAACAGGATGAGACTCTTTGAACGCACGACCGGCCGGCTGACTGACTGGCTAGACAGACCAAGCAGATCAGCCACTTCTCACTCGACTTCCAAGATCTCGCGACTGCGTTCTTCCACTTTCTCGTCCCTCCTAACTCCACTCTAGTGAACACAGTCCGAGTCTCTAGTATGGATGCACGCTGTCCCGAGCATAAAATCAGGGCGGGGGGAAGAAGGGGGGTTGTTGTTGTAGCCGCACAACTCAAAGCAGATGCATCGCCATTATGGTCACTTGGAGAGGAGGTGGGAGGCGGAGCCCTGGGACGTTGGCGTACGTCGGCGGCAGGAGACGGGATCGTCCATAAGGAGGCATCGCTGGGCTCAGATGTTTGAGGTCCTAGCGCCCCACACCGGCGTTTTGCTCTCCGTGATTTGGTTTCGCCAGGATTGCCAAAACTCCTGCCCGTGAGCGAGTGAAAATGATTTTAACGTTCGCCAAGATCCCATGTCCAATAAACGTATTACACACCTCTGGAGTGTATACTATTTCAGACACTCACGTGATCTAAAAATCCATGCCCGTTAAAAAAGCCATTAAGCCACGCCCGTTTTTAACCTCCAAAATCTTGAAGTGGACCAATAAGAACGCCGATACGACGGACTTGTGAAGACTTGATGGCGTGTTGAAAGGATCGGATGTTTAATTTTGTGAAATATGCTTAATTAAAAATCCTTCATCAACAATGGAATAGTTAGGCAGCAGTATGGCGTAGTGGTTAAAAATTTGAAATTCACACACTGAGGTTGTTGGTTCAAATACCTCCACTGGGTGATCATGAGCAGGTCACTTCACTTCTCTCTGCTCCAAGTGGAAAACCAAACGAGGTGTAAACAAATATACGTTAAATATTGTACATCATCTTGGATTAAGGCATTATACAAGTAATAATAAATAAAATGGCCACAGGGCAGTGTGGAAGCACAGGTTAACGCTCCTTAGAACTATGGGGTTCAGTGTTGAGATCACCAGGTGCTAGAGTTTGACTTCCACATCTTAATAACGTGTGGAAAATAATTTGTTTTTCACAGAAGTATTCACATTTAATTAGTATACAACATGGGATCACAGTGAATTTAATCTGGTTTTCTTGAGACCGATTAGTTCATAAAGATTCTTTAATTTCAAAATGATAAAAGATCTATGCAAATGGTCAAAATTAATTACAAATGTAAAACACAAAATAACTGATCACGTATAAGCTTTCACCCTTTTCGTGTCAGTATTTATTAAATGCACCCATGTCAGCCATGACAGCCTTGAGTCTGTGCGCACAGGTCTCGATCAGATTTGCACGCCTGGATGCTGCCATTTGTTCCCCATTCTTCGGGTTGCATGTTGCTCAGCCTCAGCCACTCCTCTGTAGCTTTTTTCTTTATTCTTAGGGTTTTTGTCCCACTAGAAAACAAATCTTCTCCCAAGGCACACGTTTCTTGCAGACTGCAGCAACTTTTCCTCCTGGATTTCCATGTATTCTTCTGTAGTCATTTTACCCTCACAAGTCATACAGCATCCCCACAGCTTGATGCTGCAACCGCCATGCTTCACAGTGGGCATGGTGTGTTTTTGATAATGTGCAGTGTTCAAAAATGGCATCGAGTCTGATGTCCAAAAAACTCAATTTTGGTTTGGCCAGACATGTGTACCTTCTCCCAGCTCATTTCAGATTCTCCCATGTGCCATCACAAGATATCATGTGCGTTTTTTCTCTTTGCCCCTCTTCCATAAAGGCGTGACTGGTGAAGCACTTGGACATCTGTACGGTAGTTTGTAACTCCTTCAGAGTCCCCATAGTCCTCTTAGTGGCCTCCCTCACTTGTCTTCTTCTTGCACAACAGGACGTTTTTGTGGATGGCTGCTCTATAGGCAGATTTACAGCTGTGTCATACTCTTTCCATTCCTTAATGACCAATTTCAATGGACTCCAAGGGATATTCTCTGGGTTGGATGTTTTCTTATCTCCATCCCCTGACTTGTGCTTTTCAATCAACTTTTCATGGAGTTGCAATACACTTGAAAAAAGAGGTAAATGAGTAATGTCATGTGACTCAGATGCATTCATTACTTTTAATTGGTTCTTATATCAGTTAAAGTGTTTTAAATATTACATGAAATTTTCCATTTATGTTTTAGGGTGAATTTTGTTTTTCATTTAGAGCCAAGAAGACAGACATATGCACCTCTTAAACACCCCCTCCCATAATTCATTGGCTACAAGTCTAGCTCAGTATCAACTTATTCCTCGGTTAACATTACACGTCACATGATATGAACATTGCAGAAAGCACTGAGACACGTGTACAACTAAAAATTGTAAGGTAAAGAAAACGGTGGGAAAACCTTCTCATGAAGAGAGTTGTGGTCACCAGGGGGCGCTCCCACTCCCCAAACTTCCAACACAAAGGCTTGGACACAAGTTCCCCAAGGCAAAGGCTTTTTATTTGTGTGAAGCTCTTATGGGAAGAGTTTCCCACGTTACACCCACAGTCACAGTTACAAGTACCCAGGGCCTCTTTGTAATTCTCTGTCATCGTCATCTTCTCTCTGCCTCCTCCACAAGCTTTGTCCTCCTCCTCCCGACTCTGGCCTCCAGACTGAAGCATGACTGCTCCTTTTATATTACACCTGGGAGCACTGCTGGTGTCCCAAACCTGTGGCCCGGGTGCACCCTGCCTGCCATGCTTTACAGGGTATCATAACACACTGCTAGCTAGCAGCTTGGCTTTTTAAAATTTTGTTCAGGCAGATGGAGTGGTGATGCCTGCTGAAATTCACCAAAAGGATGTTGACTTGTGAGATCAGTAAGTCATCATGCACTCTGGCACGTGCAGATCCATAACTGATATCCAAATGTGCAGCAACAACAGACAATGTAATCCATCGGTCTTCTCTGATGAAGGCATTTAGGCCTACCATGTCAATGTGGGCTTGTGTGCTCGATGCTGATGGTTGCCCAGATCGAGCTTCGTCAGTTACGCTTTAAACCTTTCTGCCCATTCATAAACGTCAAACTACAGTGGTGTGAAAAACTATTTGCCCCCTTCCTGATTTCTTATTCTTTTGCATGTTTGTCACACAAAATGTTTCTGATCATCAAACACATTTAACCATTAGTCAAATATAACACAAGTAAACACAAAATGCAGTTTTTAAATGATGGTTTTTATTATTTAGTGAGAAAAAAAATCCAAACCTACATGGCCCTGTGTGAAAAGTAATTGCCCCTTGTTAAAAATAACCTAACTGTGGTGTATCACACCTGAGTTCAATTTCCGTAGCCACCCCCAGGCCTGATTACTGCCACACCTGTTTTAATCAAGAAATCACTTAAATAGGAGCTGCCTGACACAGAGAAGTAGACCAAAAGCACCTCAAAAGCTAGACATCATGCCAAGATCCAAAGAAATTCAGGAACAAATGAGAACAGAAGTAATTGAGATCTATCAGTCTGGTAAAGGTTATAAAGCCATTTCTAAAGCTTTGGGACTCCAGCGAACCACAGTGAGAGCCATTATCCACAAGTGGCAAAAACATGGAACAGTGGTAAACCTTCCCAGGAGTGGCCGGCCGACCAAAATTACCCCAAGAGCGCAGAGACGACTCATCCAAGAGGTCACAAAAGACCCCAGGACAACGTCTAAAGAACTGCAGGCCTCACTTGCCTCAATTAAGGTCAGTGTTCACGACTCCACCATAAGAAAGAGACTGGGCAAAAACGGCCTGCATGGCAGATTTCCAAGACGCAAACCACTGTTAAGCAAAAGAACATTAGGGCTCGTCTCAATTTTGCTAAGAAACATCTCAATGATTGCCAAGACTTTTGGGAAAATACCTTGTGGACTGATGAGAAAAAGTTGAACTTTTTGAAAGGCAAATGTCCGTTACATCTGGCGTAAAAGGAACACAGCATTTCAGAAAAAGAACATCATACCAACAGTAAAATATGGTGGTGGTAGTGTGATGGTCTGGGGTTGTTTTGCTGCTTCAGGACCTGGAAGGCTTGCTGTGATAGATGGAACCATGAATTCTACTGTCTACCAAAAAATCCTGAAGGAGAATGTCCAGCCATCTGTTCGTCAACTCAAGCTGAAGCGATCTTGGGTGCTGCAACAGGACAATGACCCAAAACACACCAGCAAATCCACCTCTGAATGGTTGAAGAAAAACAAAATGAAGACTTTGGAGTGGCCTAGTCAAAGTCCTGACCTGAATCCAATTGAGATGCTATGGCATGACCTTAAAAAGGCGGTTCATGCTAGAAAACCCTCAAATAAAGCTGAATTACAACAATTCTGCAAAGATGAGTGGGCCAAAATTCCTCCAGAGCGCTGAAAAAGACTCATTGCAAGTTATCGCAAACGCTTGATTGCAGTTATTGCTGCTAAAGGTGGCCCAACCAGTTATTAGGTTCAGGGGTCAATTACTTTTTCACACAGGGCCATGTAGGTTTGGATTTTTTTCTCACTAAATAATAAAAACCATCATTTAAAAACTGCATTTTGTGTTTACTTGTGTTATATTTGACTAATGGTTAAATGTGTTTGACGATCAGAAACATTTTGTGTGACAAACATGCAAAAGAATAAGAAATCAGGAAGGGGGCAAATAGTTTTTCACACCACTGTAAGTCATGCTGTTTCACTTCTGAATTGAGCCAACATCCTTCATTGAATTTCAGAAGACGTCTCTCCGTCTGCCCAAAGAAATCTCACTATGGCACATTGTTAATGGTGCAATCCCACAGCAGAGGGTCCATGTTCATTTGATCTTGGCTTCAAGCAGACTAACAGCAGAGCGCTTGCCCTACTGTGTGTCCAAACTACCCACAAGCCATTGCGAGTGTGTTGCATTGTGTCAGCTTTTATCTGTTGAGGTTATTGTGTGCTTTTTCAATTGCTGTTACTTTTTGGTTTATCCCCGTATATGTAGACATATAGCAATGAGTTGTTTACTTGCAAAATGCCTGCCAATGATATCCTCATTGCATGAAATCTTCAATACATTAAAAAAAGTACACTTCTCTCCTAATCTTGTTTTAGTTGCTAATGTTTCTCGTTCTGAACAGTAACCATAGCTTCAATTAGTTCTTAACTTTAACAAGCAACTTGCCCTTTTTTTGAGGACTGTCTGAAGTGTTACGTCATTTTTTTTAACTTACTTGTTTGGTTGACATGCAATATGAAAACAACCAACTCACCCAAAATGCATAAGTAAGAAAACATTAATGGAATACTTCACTCAAAAATGCTATTTTTTTCTGTTCCTTACTGTTTGTTGTGATGGCCGAGAAAAAATTTTAATCTCATGTTTTCATGGAGAACAGAGATGACAAAGTTTATAATGCAATAGAATTCAATGAGGGACTGCGTTGGAGCCAATACTGAACGACTGCAAAGAATATTTAAAGATCCATGCAAAAGAAATTCAAATTACTTGTGTCATATAATCCACATGTTAGTTATGCTCACAACGTGCTAAATGCATGCATTACATTGTTAAATAAATACTTTCAAAAAATCAGGGTAGTGCATAAACAAGAAGAACATTCATATTGGATCAAGCTTTTGAACTGAAGACAGGACACTCAACCAGTGAATGAAGGGAGAGGTGGATCTTCAATTCAAAAGCTTAATCTCATTTGAATGAGCTTTCTGTTCATGCACTACTGTACTGTCCATCCATCCATCCATTTTCCAACCCGCTGAATCCGAACACAGGGTCACGGGGGTCTGCTGGAGCCAATCCCAGTCAACACAGGGCACAAGGCAGGGAACCAATCCCGGGCAGGGTGCCAACCCACCGCAGGACACACACAAACACACCCACACACCAAGCACACACTAGGGCCAATTTAGAATCACCAATCCACCTAACCTGCATGTCTTTGGACTGTGGGAGGAAACCGGAGCGCCCGGAGGAAACCCACACAGACATGGGGAGAACATGCAAACTCCACGCAGGGAGGACCCGGGAATCAAACCCGGGTCTCCTAACTGCGACGCAGCAGCGCTACCCACTGCGCCACCGTGATGCACTACTGTATTTTTGGAAATGATTTATATTTAACAATATTTCCCCACAAAATGCATTCATTTTGCATATTGTGAGCACATGACTGTCTTCAAGAGACACGTCTGTAGACTGGCAGTAAGAACTGAGAAGCAGTTCAGATCTGGCCTATGTGGTAAAAGAGGGATAGTCAGCAGACAGACTGACACAGAACGGAGGAACATTTGGATAGACCAGAGGCTGAACATATTGAGGATTAAAGCCATGCAGGGTCCTGAAGGTTAAGATGATAACTCTGAACTATGTTCTAGCTGCAGCTGGAAGACAACCGACAGAGTGATGCAGAAACAACATGTAGAATATATCAGTTGAGCAGCAGCACACTGGATAAGTTGGAGAGCCATTTAGGATTCCAGCCTAGTAGAGTTGTTGTAATGGCCTAATTGAGAGAGAATGTGAACCTGAACAATTAGTTGAGTAGAACAGGTGGTAAAGAAAGGTCAAACATTATGAATGTTCTTGAAAAAAGAAGTAAGAAGGGTGTGTCATTGAAGAAATAAGTCTACTGAAAGCAAGAGAATCATCCAGGGTCATGCCAAGGTTTTTAATATTCTCCACTGATGAGAGAGTGACATCTGTAAGAACAATCCCTTAGGGCAGGGGTGGGCAGCAAGTAGCTGCAGGTTTTCGTTGCAACCCAATTTCTTAATTAGAAACCAATCCTCGCCAAACTCAGAGCTTATTTACTTTTATGGCTTGTTAGTCTGCAATGTTTGGTTCTCATAACATTTTTTTTTCCTTTCCAAAGATATCATCCAATTATTTTGAAGCCTAAAAGTGATAATTTTCAGTCTGTCACGTTCTTCTCTTAAGTGTTTTATTAAACCAAATATATCATGATGAATCCACGCAGGTGTAAATGGAAACAAGTTAGATAGAGAACTG
The DNA here is from genome assembly GCF_016835505.1 of Polypterus senegalus. Taxonomy (NCBI): domain Eukaryota; kingdom Metazoa; phylum Chordata; class Cladistia; order Polypteriformes; family Polypteridae; genus Polypterus; species Polypterus senegalus. Next base: position 65,008,060 of record NC_053158.1, on the reverse strand, counting down.
CTGGCTCCTTTGACATTTTCATCTCATTGCTAATAAGGAGCCATTAAAACAGTGAATGCCGCTGAACCTTAACAAGCGAGACCACTAAAATGAAGCATCAAAATGTCACTTGAGCAATAAGTTCTTCATCAGCAATAACTGACTTCTCATTAAGAAACTGGGTTGAAGTGAAAACCCTCCAGGACCAACATTGCCTACCTCTTCCTTAGAGCATAGTTTCTTAAACTACAGATTGTGACCCAATTTGGGCCGTGTGTTGTGTGATTTTTGGTCATGCAGGGTCATGATTCACAACTGTAATCATGAGGAAAGGGTCACATACAGTTTGCAGTGTGTCTTGCGATGGTTTGACATGGATTGTTTAAAAGCAGACACCATTGCCCCAGTATAACATGCAAGTGCAATCCTTCAAAGGAGACCCCTTGTGCTGACTGTTAGTGACAACGACAGCGAAAAAGTAGGGTAAGATCTGTGAATAAAGAAGCATAAGGTAAGTACAAGGTTCTGGATTTGGAGAGGCTTAAGTTTAAGATGACGTTCACTCATCCATGATGAGACGACAGCAGAACATTCAGAGGGCAATTAAAGAAAGATCTGTGTATCATCAGAGCAGCAGTTGTAGAGGGCGCCATGATATGAGATACCTAGAGAAGAAATGCAAAAAGAGAAGAGAAGAGAGCCCAGCATAGATCAGTGAGGCACTGTGTATTATAAGATGTGACTGTCCTGGGATTTAAATACGTGCTGAACCAGAAAATCTCAATAGAATATTAATTGTTGTTTCACCAAACTATAAGCCATACCTCTTAAATTATACTGGAAAAAGAACAATTGTAGCAAAGGTAAAGGGAAAAGGTGTGTCTCCCACAGAACTGGCTTTACCGAGAGCAGATTAATTAAAACAAAATAATCCAAGAGTGCTTGGGAAGGTAAAATTAAATACTGTATATTTCTCAATGTGTGAGTCACTGAGCATAACCGGGACCTCAGTTTTAGGAGTTCTGTCACATTACCAAACAAAACAACACTGAAGTATGTCTACATTTCCATAGTTAGTTGTAGGAATAACCAACTAACCCCATGTGCCATTCATTGACACAACATTTATAAAAACTGTGAATTTACTGTTGTCCCTTGATGTAATTGTGACATGGTATCACACCATAACTACATACGGTATTGAAAAGTGGTAAACCTCTGATTATAGTGAGCAGCTTTTAACGAACTGCAACCTGTGGCTCATAATGCCAATCCTCCCTTCCTTACTAACGTACACCTTTAAGGGTGTTTCATCCAAACACATTTAAGAGTTTATTTTTCCAGCAATACAAATAATCTCTCATTGGAGTGTGTGCTCTACACGCTAGACGTATTTGAAGGTGATCGATCACTACAGTCTTTGGCACCGATCTTTGTGGATTAAATTAGACAATCACTGCTAACTCTCCAAATGTCAAGTGTCAGGCACAGCTTGTTTGCTAGGCCATAACCTTCTCCCACATGGTATCCTTTTCTTCTCCCTGATTTACCCCATGTCACAGACGACCAGGGTCCTTAGGAACAGAGAGGACCATGAGGAGCAAGCATGGGCAGAATAGTACCTCCCCTAGGACGCTAGATGGCAGCCCCCATGGTTTGCAGTAGTGCCTCAGATTCCTTCATGGGAGTTGGAGTTATCTACAGCTCTTTGGGATCCAGGGGTGCCACCAGGAGATGCTGCAACAGCTGCTGAGCCCTGGACAGTGGCTCTCCACCACACCCGGAAATAGGTCATCAAACACCTGGAGTACTTCCGGGTGGGACAAAAAAGGAGCCAGCAGCCACCACTCTGGGAGCCAGAGTCAGGAGGAGGGAGACAAAGCTTGCTGGGAGGAGTGGAGGAGAAAAAAGAGAAGAAGAGTATTGTGTGTTGTGATAGTGATAGTGAGAATGCTTGTACTTATTGGGACTGTGTTGTGCCTGTGCGAAACGGGGAAGGCATTGCCCACAGGCAAAGAATAGAAAATAAAACTTTTGTGTTTTATTAATGTGCCTCCTGTGTCTGTCTGTGTCAGGTTAAGCGCTGGTATAGCAACACTGGCACTCCCAATATAAAGAAAATGTGTGAACCACCACAATCACCTCCTCCTTGAGTCTTACCCCTTAAAATCTCAAACTTTTAAAATTCAAAATATACCAGAATATTGCATCCAACTTTTTCTCTTTTGTTCTGTTCTTTTAAAAATTGTGTTTATTTGTTTATGTACTTAATCTTGTCAGCCAGAGATGTTGTTATTTCATTTGTACTTAATTTAGCCTATCAGTGTAATTGTGTGGTTTTTAATGGAGAAGTAGGCAGAGGAGGAGACCTCGAGCAATGCTTTCCTAAATCAATACGAGGTTCATTTTCAATAAGTAAGTGAGACACATTTTAGAATGGTGGTTTTTAACTTGCTAATGAGCCTGGAGCTGAATTAAGTGGGTACATAAATAGATGGATGGAGGTGTTTTTAACTCATATTTTGAAAATTGGAGGAATCAAACTTTGAATTAGAATTAGAATTAGAACAATTTAGACGAGAACAGACCATTCAGCCCAACAAAGCTCGCCAGTCCTATCCACTTGTTTCCTCCAAGAAAGCATCAAGTCGAGTTTTGAAAGTCCCTAACGTCTTACTGTCTACCACGCTACTTGGCAGCTTATTCCAAGTGTCTATCGTTCTTTGTGTAAAGAAAAACTTCCTAATGTTTGTGCGAAATTTACCCTTAACAAGTTTCCAACTGTGTCCCCGTGTTCTTGATGAACTCATTTTAAAATACAAGTTTCGATCCACTGTACTAACTCCCTTCATAATTTTAAACACTTTAATCATGTCACCTCTTAATCTTCTTTTGCTTAAACTGTAAAGGCTCAGCTCTTTTAATCTTTCCTCATAATTCAAACCCTGTAGCCCTGGAATCAGCCTAGTCGCTCTTCTCTGGACCTTTTCTAGTGCTGCTATGTCCTTTTTGTAGCCTGGAGACCAAAACTGCACACAGTACTCAAGATGAGGCCTCACCAGTGCATTATAAAGGTTGAGCATAACCTCCTTGGACTTGTACTCCACACATCATGCTACATAACGTAACATTCTGTTAGCCTTCTTAATGGCTTCTGAACACTGTTTGGAAGTTGATAGCTTGGAGTCCACTATGACTCCTAAATCCTTCTCATAAGGTGTACTCTTTTCTTTTCCGACCGCCCATTGTGTATTCAAACCTAACATTTTTACTTTCTATGTGTAATACTTTACATTTACTGACATTAAATTTCATCTGCCACAAATCTGCCCAAGCCTGTATGCTATCCAAGTCCTTCTGTAATGATATAACGGATTCCAAATTATCTGCTAATCCACCTATCTTGGTATCATCTGCAAACTTAACCAGCTTGTTACTTATATTCCTATCTAAATCATTTATATATATTAAAAATAGCAACGGCCCTAGCACTGACCCCTGTGGAACACCACTCTTAACATCGGCCAGTTCTGATAAGGTTCCTCGCACCATCACCCTCTGCTTCCTGTGTCTGAGCCAATTCTGCACCCATCTAAAAACATCACCCTGAACTCCCACTTCTTTTAACTTGATGCCCAACCTCTCATGTGGCACCTTACCTTATTGAAATGCTCATAAAGGAATATTCCACCCAAAAATATTGTTTTTTCCTATGTTACTTACCCCATGTACTTTGTACTGATGGCAGAGAAAATATGTTTTCATGCAGAAAGTACAAAAGTTAATGATATACTAGAACCCAGTAGTGACCAATGCTGCACAATGGCATCTATGGAAAAAAAAGATCTCACTTTACTTGTATTGCAGAATTCTCATGTCCATTAATAGTCTCAAAATGTTCAAAGCGCATGCATTGTTTGATAAAATATTATTTAATGGTTATTACATCCAAGATAATTAGTGCACATCATAAACAGGACATGCATTCCCACAATACTCTGCTTCAGTATTGACTCTTGACCAATGAATGACTGGGAGAGAAGGATCTCTGTTCTGCCTGAAAACAGGAGATTAAACATTTTTCTCAGCCAGCACAACAACAGCGGAGGTTTCATTTAGGCTGATGTTACAATATCAGTCCTGTATTTCTTTTTAAATGAAGAACATCACTAGCTGCACGACTTTAAATGCGCATTGTTTTGGAAATTCGCCACAATCCATCCCAGTTTGAATATGTCCACTGTGGTAACTCCATGACGTCTGAATTACAAAGGTCCTCACCAGTGGCTCCTTTCAGTGTGAGCTACTAGGAGGACTCCTGCCCTCATGCACACAGCGACTGCCTCTAAACCCTACAAACATGGCGCTCCCTGGTGACATCGGCTGAGCTCACTCTCACTCAGCCCCCACCTTCTGTGCAGCACTGCCATTCCAAAACGGCACACTGATACTGAGGTAAAAAATGACAAATACGTTCCCAAATAATACTATATTTTGTATTCCCTAAAGCTGATCATCTTTGTGTTATTAGTTATCAGAAGTGTTTTGGCATAGACATTCTGGTGGGGCCATATCATAATTGTCTTTAATGTGTGCAGACTTCTCTAATATAAACATTTACTTACTTAACTAATAATATTTTGTCATTTTATCCCTAATTATTAGTGAGATATGTAGGCTAATGTACCTTTCACATCACAAAAAAAAAACATGTGTGGCACACTTGGCTTTTAAGATGTCCCAACAGGAAGAAAATCACAAATCAGATCTGGGGAACTCGGACGCCATGGAATGTCACCGTTGCATGAAATAATGTGCCTTCCAAACAATTGTCGAACATCTGCCATCGATTGTCAGGCAGTTTGTGAAGTGGCACCACCTGGGGTCTTCTTTTTTAAGACTGAACCCGTCTCTTTGAAATTACACACCTATGTTGTAATCGCATGAGCAGATGGGACATGATCATGACATCCTAACTGGTAATGATGCCAAAATTCCATTTGTGCTGCAGTCACACTATAACCTTCTTCTTCTTCTTTTGGCTGCTCCCATTAGGGGTTGCCACAGCAGATCATCTTCTTCCATATCTTTCTGTCCTCTGCATCTTGCTCTGTACACTCACCACCTGCATGTCCTCTCTCACCACATCCATAAACCTTCGCTTAGGCCTTCCTCTTTTTCTCTTGCCTGGCAGCTCTATCCTTAGCATCCTTCTCCCAATATACCCAGCATCTCTCCTCTGCACATGTCCAAAGCAGCGTAATCTTGCCTCTCTGGCTTTGTCTCCAAACCGTCCAACTTGAGCTGACCCTCTAATGTCCTCATTTCTAATCCTATCCATCCTCGTCACATCCAGTGCAAATCTTAGCAGTCACACTGTCACCATTCTTATAAAAGACTTTCCCACCGAACGCTCATTGCACTCACTCCACTGCTCCATTATAACTAATGGCAAGGGGTTCTAAATGAGGTCACATTGGTCCCATACAACTGCAGATGCCCCAGGGTTGCCAACACCTAGTTCCAAAATTTTCCGTTTCCCTGTGCCACCCTGTATCTCTTGGAAAATGTGAAACTGGCAAACAATCAAACATAATATTTTATACATATAAATAACTCTTCTTTGTGCACCAGCGTTAAGTGCTTCTTTGAAACAGGAGCGTCACACTGCTGGCTTCTTTCCATGAGGTGAAAGGAGGGCACATAAGGCTTCCTTGGTGACTTTTCACCTCAGCAGTAGATGCAGATGAAGATGTCACTGATCAGTCTTGTGCATTCCTAATTTTAGCCCTTTCATTCCTGACATCGATCTATGTGTTCTACCCACAAGTCATAAGGTGGCTGAACAGTCAATTATGAGTTCAATTAGGATTCAGAAAGTTTTCAGACCCCTTAATTTTCTGAACACTTCATTGTGTTGTAGATTTAATTTTAAATGGACAAATTTACATACCTTTCCCAAACTGTTTCCACTTTGTCATTATGGGCTATTAAGTGTGAATTAATGGGCAAAAAGGCAAATGTATCCATTTAAAATTAAATCTACAACAAAAAATGTCCAGAAACTTAAGATGTCTGAACATATTCTGAATCTACCATATGTTGCGTGTTGTGGAAGATGACCTGGACACAGACAGGCAGACACGTTTAAATCACCCCACACACGTTTATTTAGGTGCTCCATATTTACAAGTGTGCTCCTCAGTCCCCAAAGTCCTGGCCACAACACAATGGCTTTTCCTCCAGACCTCGTCCTTCTTCCACCCGACTGTAGTCCCTGTATGAAGGGAGGCGGCCCCTTTTATGCTCCCCCGGATGTGCTCCAGATGTGTCCCGGCAATCTCCCACCGACACGGCCCAGAGTGGTGGAAGTGCCGGCTGCATCCCCGGAAGCACTCCGGGTGTCCCTGCTCCTCTTCCCCCCAGCACTTCTGGGTGTGGCGGAAGTGCTGAGGTCCAGGGCTCCCAAGGCATAGGGCCCCTACAGGGTTGAGCTTCAAGGCTCTGTACCCGTGGCCCCCAAACGAACCAGGGCGGTCACCCCTACATGTTCTAGGGAAGGTGTAAAGCCCTCCTCCGGTCCTCCTGGGCATCCCAGCTGGGTCGCCCCCCCCCATCTCCGACAGTGTGTATATACAGTAAAACCACAGATTTGGTTTCCACGGTTTCAGTTATCCACTTTAACATGGCCCAAAATAGATAATTCCAGAAATAAAAAATTCATACGTTTCTAAACAAATGCTCTCACCACTTTGGACACACACCACCACATGTGCATCACGGCTTTCTATGCACAGCATGCAGCGTAAATCCACCGTGCCTCTGTGTCGGAGGTCATTTTCTCCACAATGATGCACTCATTCATTCAAGACAGAGAGAGAGAGAGACAAAACAATTATGATAATGTACAATATCATGTCATCTTCTAACCCGCCTAATCCAGACCGGAAAAACAGGAGACAAGACAAGATAAAAGAGTTGGGGCACCTTGAAGGTGAACCCCATATAACTGATGGAAAAAAAATGCAAAAATCAGTTGATAATCAAATGAGGTCTTTTCAGACTGTAGACAAAATTACGACTGACACAAAGTGGTGGTGGTGCCCCTTAAAGAGGAGCCAGCCAATAAGGGTTGGGGCCAGGAAACTGTGACCCAGAAGTGACGTCATTGGAACTTCCGGTCATCCAATCTGTAGAAGAGAAAGGAAGAGAAGCATTAGGCAACAGTGCCAACCCTTGACTCAGGGAGGAATTACCATCAGATAAGCCTTTCAGTAGTCTCCCACACTTGAGTCACACATGGGGGGCTGTTAGAATATAGGAGCCCCAGTAGCGTTTCTTGACACACTTCTGTTGAATAATTGGTTGGCTGACAGTTCTCAGTGCTAGTGTATCAAAGAGAATGTGCAGCATTATTCATAATGGCACTCGGGTTTTATTTCAATTCTCTCCTTTGGTACTACCTCCAGGGGGTCCACAGTGTGTCCCATAACCAAGCCTGTCCTTTTAATTAGCTCGTTGATTTGGTGAGCCTCTCATGAAGTGATGTTACCAGCCAAATACACCACAGCATAGAAGATCATACTGGCCATCACACCATCACAGAGTTGTAGAAGATGTCATGGATGTCACTACATACATTAATGGAAAACAGTTTTCTAAGAGAAAAGAGCCTGGTCTGTCCTTTCTTATACAGTTGTTCTGTGTTATAAGACCAGTGCAACCTGTCAATGATGTGGACCCCCAAGTACCTATAGGAGTGGACCACCTCTATCTTCCTCCTGGCTCTAAGCTCCCTTTTCAATCAACCAGCAAAAGGTTCCCAGTTGTCTGTGATCCTGTGAGAGGCCTGAGGTTGACTCCTTAAACAGCCAGATGCCCAAACTTGTGGAAGGAAGCAGCTGTAGAACCTGCATATGTCCTCAGTTAACCACTGAAAAGTGTTTTTTTAATTATCTTCACTGAAATGTATAGAAATTGGCAAACATGGATTTTTTTTTCTGTTAATGTCTTTATTACTATGTAAAAAAATAGAAAAGAGTATATATAGTACTGCACATCCAGAGAAGGGTGTCACATGCAACTTTTGTAGCTGTTAGGAAAATAGTAATTCAAACTCTGTGATGATCAGTGTGGTCTACTTTGTTTGGTTTAACCAGGGTAAGAACATAGATGAGTGCTGCCTGATGCATAAATACAGCCATGCGTTTTTGGGTTAGGCCACTATTTTAAAAGAAGCTTCTGAAGTGCTTCATGATTATTGGAACTCTGTAAAGAAAATCATGCAGCTGAGGTGTGCACGCGTGCATGTACATGTCATTAGAGTGCAGCCGCCCATCTGCAGTGTTTAAACATACTAAACGTAACAAGGTTAATTAGGGTTTGAGTGGTTTAAAAGGAATGCCAGGAAAGGGAGAGCAGTCTGGGTAGACTGGGGGAGAGGCAGGATAAATACAGATAAGTGGCTGGAGGCGGCTGAGGGTGAGGGTTTGGTTAGGACAAGGTTTATGAGCAGCAATACCTGAAATAAAAAATAGTTTCGGCAAAAGATGATGTACAGTATGTGTACAGGTGAATTTTTATATCAATGTAATTAAGTTTAAATATTAAAGGTCATGGTTAAGCTGTTGGAATGAGAGGTATCAATTACAATTACATCTTACAAATGAGAACAGAAGTGATGGCTTCTGGTATTTTCATTTGGGTTATGAGATTCCAATGCTCGGGGCTGGTTGGGAACATGCACTGATAGGGCGTTGCTGCACCCACCACACAATGAACCCCCTGGATTGGGACCCAAGTGCAGCGGGTGACACCGCAGCACCACACTGAACAGTGTGAGGTTTTTTACAGTGGCTGGAGTGGCAATCCTGCCACCAGCATCTAAGTCTTCCCTGTAGTTGGAGGACCTACTTGCAGGGCTGGACGCAGATTAACGTCATACCCAGGACAAAGCCATTGCAGGTTAAGGGCCTTGTTAAATGGCCCAATGGAGTAGAGTCACTTCTGGCATTTACAGGATTTGAACCAGCAACCTTTCAATTGCCGGAGCAGATCCCTAGCCTCAGAGCCACCACTCTGCCTGTGCTCTAGACTGGAAGGAGAAAAATCTCTGGCTGACTCTGGTAAAAACGATTCCTATCTTAACCTACACTGATGATCAAGTGGGGGTACATTGAAATAGCAACAAACTACAGAACTCTAGATACTGGCACATGCTGAAGGAGAAAGTCAGTCGAGTTAGATTTCACTTACCAAGGCAGATTCCAAGATTTCTTCTTTTGAAGGTTCTAAATAGTCAATACTAATAATGTAAAACTTCAGTAAGCTTTACATTATGCCAAAACTAAAGCAGAGGAACAAATCCTGAACCACATTATTTAAAAAAATGCATCTAACTATGTAAGTACTCACTGCTTGGAAGAGTTCATAGTTTGTTGTGCTATAACAGAGTTTTTCAACCAGTGTTCTGCACTGTGAGAGTTGGTGTGCCATGGAAATTAAGAGTGTAGCACACTTGGGTCTGAACCGGAGAGGGACAAGCTCCGCAGGTGGTCCATACCTGTCTGAGGAGGACAGGACTACAGGCAGAAGCTGACATACAAGTAGCTCCATAATCAGCACGTTAGAGCACTTTGGACGCTTCTCCTGGCTGCTATAGTCCATCTGCCTGGGTGTATGGTTGCCAGTGAGCCTCACAAGGTGGGTAGTTAGTGGGCATACGAGTTACCTCTGTGGTACAGAAGGTCTGGCAAAGGGACGAAGCAGCTGAGAGATGCGGCCAAAGTGCTCACTAACTTCCGTGTCTATGACGGCTGATCTCTGAGCTGTTTTTCTCCTCTGGTAGTCCCGTCCCTTTGCACACTTAAACATGTGTATCAGATATAATGTGTTTGTGGCTGGTAAGAAAGTTGTGGTGTGCCTTGAGATGATTTTGATTACAAAAAAATTTGCCACTACAGAAAAAATGGTTGGGAAATACTGTTCTACAACATTGAATCACAATTGATTTAATTTGGCTCGCTTGACTTTTAATCAGCAAAAAAAGACTCATCAGTGTCACAATGAAAACAGACCTGTGCAAAGTGGTCTAAATTAATCACTAATCTAAAACACAAAATAATTAATCATATAAGTATTCACCCCCTTCAGGTCAGTATGTATTAGATGCACCTTTGGCGGCCATGACAGTCTTGAGCCTGTGTACACAGATCTCTCTCAGCTTTGCACATCTGGACACTGCTGTTTTTCCCTTCCTTCTTTGTTAAACTGCTCAGCTCTGTCAGGTTGCATGCTGACTGTAAGTGAACGTCCCTTTTCAAGTCCAGCCACAAATTTTTGTTATTGTCTTTAAGGGATTCCTGTGTAACTTAATGTGACACATCACCAGCACAGCCAGTTCATTTTAGAGGTCACATAATTAGTTCAATGGAGACGACCTGTCTGTAGTCCAGGGGTTTCAATTGATTGTACTATAAATGCACTTCGGTATCTGGAAGATCCATCTTGTGGTGAGTCAGTATGGTTGCATAACCTACACAATGAAGACAAAAACAACTGTGATAATGTGATTGAAAGTACAAGTCAGGGGATGGAGACAAGAAAATATCCAAGTCACTGAATGTCCTTTGGAGTCCAGTCTAATTAGCCATTATGAAATGGTTGAAAAAAAATAAGTGGTCATATAAGAAGATGTCTAGTGATAGAGGCCACCAATAGACCTGTGTTAGTTCAGAATGCAGTAGCAAGAGACTTAACCAGGAAAAAAAGAGAAACCCCACCAGTTTTATCATCACTAACACCTTTTCCAGGACCAACACAAGCTTTTCCTAGATGGTCTCCCCTCCAAGTACTGGCCAGGCCTGAACATTCTTAGCCTCAGGCGGATGACCTCTTCTGAAGTACAGGTTGTATGGCTGCTCAGTTCACAAAGCTCAGGGATGCTGCATGTGTAGTTATTGTCATGACAGAGATCTGTCCACGTTATGAAGACTGTTTATCATATAGCAGTTTTCTTGTCTCATTTCATTCTTGACTTTCTTATCTCATTGGTGTTAAGCTTATCAAAGCATTTTGAGGTTTTGCCTTCACATTCTCCAAACGTGGCTGGTTGGCTGTTAACATTTTTAAAATGAACTTAAATATTTTTCATGTTTGCTTCCTTTACTTTGTGATAGAATATGGCACTATGCCAGCGCTTAACCATACATGTTGGCATTCGGACCTGTGAACATTATTTTATAATGCCAGACGCAGGAGGCACACTAATAAAACACAAAAGGTTTATTTTCTTTTCTTCGCCTGTGCGCCGTTCCCCACAGGCACAACACAGTCCCAATAAGCACTAGCACTATCACAACACACAATACTCTTTGTCTCTTTTGTATCCTCCACTCCTCCCGGCAAGCTTTGCCTCCCTCCTCCCGACTCTGGCTCTCATGCTGGGTCTTCAGCAGTCTCTTATAAAGTGCTTCTCCTCTTCCATTCATGTGACTTACCAGCACTTCCAGGTCAGATGGAGAATTCAAGTTATTTGATCAGCCCGGAAGTACTTCAGGGTTTCCGTCCTCGTGATCCCCTAATACTTACGGGCTAAGTGAGAACTTTGTCTTCCACCATCTTCCCACAGCGTCCCCTGGTGGTACCCACAGTACCCAGCAGGGCATAGTGGTTTATGCCAAAATCAGAAAGTGACAAGCCCAGGGACAGTAAGAAAGTCCAGGAGATGGAAACATGATTAGAAGAAACCACAAGGTCCAAAAAGCCAAATCAAAGACACTGGAAACACCACATTTAATCAACAATCAACGTCAGTTAGAGAACACACAGTTGAAACCATTAACAAGAAAATGCAGGAAAAAGCACAAAAAAGTTTTTTTTTTAGCTTAAAAGATATCACTTTGATGATGGTACGACTTTTGGGACTGCGGTCCTAGCCATGATTTGCTGTGTGGGAACAACAAAGCCACAAAATGGCATTGACCATAGCAAAACAGCATCACATTACTGAAGGATCCAAAAGAAAATAATAATAGCAATACAAAAATATTCCAATCAAACAAAATAATAAAACCATCCATGATTATGGAAACACTATTGTTCAGAATTATGGTGCTATTAAATTAGAGTACAATAAAAAATGGTTGAACTAGAACATATTTAATAAGATTTACTGCATTGTAACATCCAGTTTGGTTGCTCCCCTTAATGAATTAAATTTTGACCAACTAGGCCAGAAACTTTGCACACCCCAAGTCTGACCTGAACAAGCACTGTGATGCCACATAATGGAAATAATTCATATTCTGTTGCAAAACCCCTCTAGATTCACTGTATGCTAATAAAATGTCATGGTTAGAATTTAGAACAAAAGGATTTATGTTGGAAAAAAACTAAAAGAATAATTATGCACCATAGTTTTAGATTCATCATTTATTCAAATTTTAAATTAATTATATTTTTCTGTGCTAACATTTTGACATTATAAGGAATTTGCCTTATAACTAACTAACTTTGGTAAATCACCCTCATCAAAGTTCCTTTTATTCTTTCAGTGTAGTTTACTGAACATTCATATACACTCCCGTGATTAACTGGCGGCCAACGCATTCATCTTGTTTCAGTTTCACTGCTTATGTTTGAAGGTGCTTTTTTGTTTTCAAAGCAGAAGTAAAACCTAGACAGAGAGTACCTACACTATCTGTGTTTTGGGAGCATGAAAATGTATTGTTTTAAACAGCTGCACCTTCTTGAAATTGCAGCCACCATAGTGGTTAGTAAATCTTGGCATCACTTCTTTAAAAAGTGCGCACCATGTGTGTAACAGAGCACTCAATGTAAAATATCTCAGAATGGTGTTCACTACATAAAGACGCTACATAAGATAAAACATGTGCATTTAAAGGTGCCACAAAATCATTTCCAAGATCATTGAATCATATTAATTTAGCTTTACTTACACCTTATAACACAATATGCCTTTAATACAATTATCTTCAGAGAATCAATCACCGTATCAGCATGGGAAAATGAGTTGAATAATCAATCAATCAATCAATCAATCAACATTTATTTATATAGCACATATTCATACAAAAAAATGTAGCTCAAAGTGCTTTACAAAATGAATAGAGAAATAGAAGACACAATAAAAGATAAACATAAGTCAACATTAATTAACATAGAATAAGAGTAAGGTCCGATGGCCAGGGTGGACAGAAAAACAAAAAACTCCAAAGGCTGGAGAAAAAATAAAATCTGTAGGGGTTCCAGACCAAGAGACCGCCCAGTCCCCTCTGGGCATTCTACCTAACATTAGTCAAACAGTCCTCTTTGTATTTAGCATTTTCATCGAAGGACCTGATGATGATGGTCACGTAGACTTCTGGCTTTCAGTCCATCAATGTTGGTGCATCATGATGCTTTGAGTAGGTGGTGGTGGCGCAGGCCGCCACCACAAAGAAACCGGAAAAAGAAACAGAAGAGAGAGTAGGGGTCAGTACGGATTTTAGAGCCACCATGAATAGTTATTATGAAGAATTGAACATACAGAGTATCAGTATTAAGTTAAAGTGAAGTTATAAAAAGGCCATGTTAAAGTAACATGTTGAATAAGTCTGTAAACCTATAGTGAGACCTTAGCACGAGTGTCTTTTGCTTCAGTTAGAGGGGTTGTGGAGGTAGCACACCAACATTTGGTCTTGTTTTCCTTACTTCCTTACAAAGCTGTTCACAGTCACAGCACTTGGGGTCTGTTGCTTGTACTCTTCAAGTTAGACTTAGGACAGCCACTCAGGGAAATTTCTCTGACAATTTCCAAACATTGTCTGCATAACATATTGGGACACCATACAGTAGCTAGTAGATGACCAAACAAGCTTGATTGTCTGAACAGTCTCCAAACATTTGACAGACATGTTGGTATATCTCTCTTTTTATTTCTTATACACTTGTGATGGTGTGAGTTGGCTCTGTGCTCCCTCTTCCATTTGGGAGCTTCTTGAATGTCCCACCGTCGATACTTATCACCAAGATGAGCTGGGCAAATGAGGACACACTTACAGCAAGGGGTAGATATAAGAAGTGTTCAAGTGCTTTTATAAAACTCCAGCAACAGACAGAATAAATAAATAAATAATCTCTTAAAACAGAATCCATGTGGAAGTTACAACCAAATCAATAAATAATTAATTAAAATGAGGTTAAATGCCACTTCAGGAAGCCATTCTAAAATTTCAGTTCCCAGTGCTTCCTTTCTAAAACCAATGTCTTCTCTGGTGACCCCATACAGGATCCTGCAGATGTCCTACAGGCAGGCACAGCCAACCTTCTCTCCTAAGCAGATGTCCCTGCTGCTGTCTATGGCTAACGGCAGGGCGGCGCACCGAGTCTCTCTTCTTTTATTCTGCCCCTCCTCAGCCTTATGCAGAGACTTGCTTGAACAATGGGTCACAATGGGCTCCTGAACGTCAGCCCTACACTCCTCCAAGGGGCTCCCATCCTGGCTGCCTGCCTCCTTTCCCCCATACAGACTCTCTCCCATTCCTGTCTTCGTTTCCATCTATTAACCTGAATTTTCCTCTTCTCTGTGCAGGCTTCTTTTATATCTCTTATGTGTAATTGGGTGCAGGTGCAACAGGTCGCTCCCTCTGAGACACAATTGAGGCACCCGACCAATCTGCTCGCCTCCACACATGTATGCACCATGTTCAGCCAAGCACCCTAATTAACCACAAAGCAAAGTGCGCTCACTCACACCCAAACCCGATTGGAGCCCCACACATGATTATGTGTTTGAAATCTGCCACGGACCACTTCTCACACCACTTTACCTATCATACTGACTCTATGCCTGCTCCAGGTTCATTGCTCGGTTGAAATGGGAACTTCTCTCCCAATTTCATTTGTCACACAGAGTGAGGCAGGTTTTCTTGAAGAATCTGTCTGTATATTTTTCCATTTAGTTTCTATTCCATACTGAGAAATACCTTTAGCTGTACTGAAGAAAATTTCCCCAAAAAAGAATGCTGCCTCTGCAGTGCTTTCTAACAACTACGACATTCTTCTTTGGACAATGTCCAAATTTTTCCATTTAGACCAAAATCGCAACTGAAATAAATGATATGTATAGTGACCACTTTATTAAGCACATTCACTTCTTTAACATAACTGACCTACTTCAATGGCTTTAAGTCAGTAGATTGGGCAAGTCACAAGCTAACTAACTGTGACCGCAGTGTGATTGATGCTAACTGTCACACAGAATTTATGTAGTGCAATCGTTGGATGTGTTGGTTTTAACTTTTTTCCCCATTATGATGATTTATTAATAAGTGATATATATATACAGTATTTATATAGTATCATATATATTGTAAATAGCATTATCACAACTATTATTATTTTGACAGTGTTTTCAGTCCACTCTAGTTTGGGAGACACTTTGTGATGCAGACATAAAATTACTGGAAGTCAAATGTTTTATAAAAAGGTCACCTAGTTTGGGTGTTTTTTTTCTTGTCAGTTTTTTATAATTCATGTGTTATCAGGTTTACTCTCAAAGACCCAAATATAGTGTTTATGAATAGCCACAGACTAGATAAGAGACATAGAACTGCCTACTGTCTTTTAATCTGTTGTGGATTTTTAATATTTGTCATCTCTATCCAGCTGACGATGAAGAGGAACCACACAGTGTTGTTTTTATTTTGTTTTGGTCAAATTAAATGATCTGTTATTTTTCACCTTTTCTAATTCTGTTAGGTTTAGGGTTAGGTTTATTTGTCATAAATAGGTTAGCACAGGGTCAACATACAATGAAATATGTATGACAAGAAAAACAAGTCACTCAGCCTAGATCCAATAAAGCTAAAAAATAATTTAAAATAATTTTTAAAAAATTACAAGTTAAAAATAGACTAGTTATATAAAATAAAATGTGTACATTTTAAAAGAAGTTATAGAGCAATTTGAGTTGAATGAGCAGCAAGTACAAATGACAGTTATTGCACAGATAATGTTTTATAAGTACAGATGCATACTCCATAAAGTGCAGATGTATGTTCCAGTCAGTATTCAGAGTGTATGCAGGTAAACATTTTGTGTGTGAGTAGTGCAATGTAGATGTAATGCAATGTAGGTGTAATGTAAGTGTATGTAAGTGTTTAGGTGTTGCTGTTGAGGAGTTGAATGGCCTGGTGGTAAAAACTGTTCTCAAGTCTTGTAGTCCGAGCAGCCAGACTCCTGTATTGTCTGCCAGATGGTAACAAGGAGAACAGCTGGTATGCTGGATGGCTGTGGTCTTTATGATGCTGCTTGTCTTACGCAAGCACCGATGGAGGTAAATGTCTTCAATAGCAGGGAGACTCTTGCCCGTGATGTGCTCTGCTGCCTTCACCACTCTCTGTAGTGATTCTTGGCTGCTGGCAGAGCAGCTCCCGTACCAGACGGTAATGCAGCCCGTCAGCAGACTCTCGACCACACTCCTGTAAATGTTTGAGGTGATGTTGGCATTCATGCCAAACTTCCTCAGCCTCCTCAGGAAGTAGAGCCGCTGGCGAGCTTTTTAACCACAGTGTCTATGTGAAGGGTCCATGAGAGATCCTTGGTGATGTTTACTCTCAGGAACTTGAAGCTGTTACCCCTTTCAATTTCTACACCGCTGATGTAGATGGCCTGGTGTTCTCCGCCTTGCTGTTTACGATAGTCCACGATCATCTCCTTGATTTTGCTGACATTAAGAGACAAGTTGTTATCCAGGCACCAATTACTCAGTGCCAGCACCTCCTCTCTGTAGGACGTCTCATCGTTGTCAGTGATAAGGCCTATAATGGTTGTGTCGTCTGCAAACCTGATGATGTTGTTTGTGCCGTGTTTTGCAACACAGTCGTGGGTGAACAAGGAATACAAGAGGGGGCCAAGCACACAGCCCTGTGGCGCTCCTGTGTTTAAAATGAGTGATGAGGACATGTGTTTTCCAACTCTCACCTCCTGGGGCCTGTTTGTGAGGAAAGAGAAAATCCATCTGCAGATGGTTGTCCCCAACCCATGGTCGTCAAGCTTCAAGATGAGTTTTGAGGGGATGATGGTGTTGAATGCCAAGCTGTAATCTATGAACAGCATTCTTAGATATGTATTTCCTCTTTCCATGTGGGTCAGGGCAGTGTTTATTGCTAGCGCAAAGGCATCCTCTGTAGATCAGTTTGCTCTGTAAGCAAATTGGAGAGGATCCAGCGTGTTGGGGAGGGAGGAGCAGATGTAACCTTTGACCAGTTGCTCGAAGCACTTCATAATGATCGATTTCAGTGCAACCGGGTGATAGCCATTCAGACAGGAGACCACCGGTTACTTTGGGATAGGAATGATGGTGGATGCCTTGAAGGAAGTAGGAGAGATTGAAGATGTTGGTGAACACACCTGCTAACTGGTCAGCACACGCCCTGAGGGCACAGCCTGGGATGCCATCTGGTCCTGGAGCTTTGTGAGGATTGACCCTTTTGAAGGACCTTCTCACGTCAGACGCTTCAAGGATCAGAGTGACAGACTCACTGCCCCTTTGAGGATATAGCACCTGTTCTTTGTTGGCTGCATCAAAACAAGCATAGAAGGTGTTCAGCTCGTCTGCAAGATTAGATTGTAAAATAATAAAAATCAAATGAAACTTTTAGTAACAATTTATGTTCTAGTTACACAGTAACTCATTCAGATGAACTATTTTCTACACCACCATTTTGTGTTTTTTTTTTAGATGGCATCTCCAAATTCTGCACTTATTCTCTGGGTACTCCCATATTGGCATCAGTAACAACATGAGTTGCTATCACGAAACCAAATCAGCATCACAAACCCTGACATCATCATGTCTGCAATAAAAAAGATAGGACTGCCTAAAAAGCAAAGTATGAGGGGAGTCAAGCTAAAGTTAGAAAATATCAAATATCAAAAACTGATAACGTAATTTCTCAATGGAGTCTCCACCCTTCTCAATCCACTTGCGCTACCTGCCTGGATTCCAGCAGAATAAAAGGTTTTGTCCTCACAACCACTTGTGCATCGCTTTCTTCATTCTTCTCTTCATCAACAACCACCCAGATGTTTTTTTAACAGTCCAAAAATGTGCAAATCACACGGTGCCAAATCCGGTGGATAAAGAGGATGTGGCAATACCTCAAACTTCAGTTTCTCCAGACAAGCCTTGGTGTTCTTAGCAGTGTGTGGGTGGGCATTGTCTTAGCAAAAGGACTCCATGAGACAGCAGTCCCCGCCATTTGGATCAAATAGCAGGCTTCACGTTGGTCTCCAGCAAGACACAATAACTTGCACTAATGACTGCAGTACCCCTCAGCATGTAGTGTTGGACAACAACTCTGGTGCACTAGTGGGTGCGAGGACAAGACAAAACCTTTTATTGTGCTGGAATCCAGGCACTTCCAGGCAGGTGGTGCAAGTGCATCGAAGAGAATAATTTGGAGGTAGCAATAGTAAAGTATTTTGGTTTACAGTGCACATTGAAATAATAAGCACTTCTTTTAGAAATGTCATGAAGAGAACTACTGAATTGGTTAAGTAAATAAAAAACAAAAATGTACTAGGAGAATGTATGATGTAACACACAAAATGTACCAGGAGATGAGAAACAACAAGACTGGACAATTGTCACATACACAGAGATGTCAAGGGTAATAGTTGAACCTAACAACAACAACAACATTTATTTATATAGCAGATTTTCATCCAAAAAAATGTAGCTCAAAGTGCTTTACAAAATGAAGAATAGAAAAATAGAAACCTAAGAGATATGAGAAGAACAAAAGTGTAGTAGACTTTTATTTGGTTAAATTATTTAGTGTAAGCCAACAAACCAATCAGAGTAAATGCACTCATTAATCAGCACTGTTATGTAAATTCGATTATTTAAAAATGGACCTCTGACCTTATTTTTTGATCATTCTGTAACAGATTATGGTGATGAATGCTCCCTCTTCAGCATTTGCTGAAGAGTAAATAAAAGATGCAATGGGCAAGTTTCCTCCTGCCTGGTTTCTGTCTCAGACAGGTTTTAGTGAAGACAAGATTTCTTTCTTTATTATATCTTCAAATTTAATTTCTACCACATTAAACGCCACATAAACATGATGGCTGACAGGCATGCAAAACAATATCCAGGATGCGGAATGCAAAAAAACCCCAGGGACAGAAATGCTCAGCAGCAATGTAGAAAATCATCAAATAGTTCAAACGTCCAACCATATCACAACATCCTTACATCGACTACAATGTTACATGAATGATGCGATCAATGGCAAGCAATTTTTTTTTAATGTTGAGAACAAAAGGATGTTTTGAAAAAATAGAAAAGTTCTGCTTGCCCTGAAAGAGCCACCCAAAGCAATAAAATCCATTCTGACATCTAGAGGAACTGAGGGAAGTAACTAGCAAGTGTAAATTCTTACGTTTGCAGACAGCAGGCAGACAGTTTACTGTTGTTTACATCTAGGGGTTTGTGGTACCAATTTATAAAATATAAGACGTATCAACAGCTCCTTATCCTTTTATTTCAGGGCTGCGGAATCGTGTGTTTCTCTAGTACTAAAATAAACAATAAAAATAAAACAGAATGTTGCTAGGTTTTTATAACTGACTGTGGGCCTCCTCCTAAGGTTTACAGTATTTTCTCCAGGGATGCTGCTGACTGGAGTTTTTGTTTTCGCTTCTCTTTTGTCAGCTGGGCAGAGATCAATGCCAGTGATGTATTACGGTGCAGATAATGTTAGGTTTCGTTTATGTTAATCAGTTTGTAATTGCTTAGCTTTTCAGTGTGTTTAGAAAGTCTGTATCTTAATGGGTATACACATTATGGAATTACTAATTTGTAAAATGGTAATTACATTTTTACCTGTGAACTTGTTATAGCACTCTGAACCTGCAGACTTTGAAGAATGCTATTTCAAAATAAACTGAATTGATTGCTAAAAGTTCAGATATCCAAGTTAGCACACTTACATGCACCAGGTCCTTCCGCATGATTATATTTTCCACTCCCAGCATAAAAAGGTCATCAATTTGACTTCATTACCATGCATTTTACGACATTCTCTTTTCTACTGACCTTTTGAAATTCCACACTCTTTCTTTGAAATTCTAACAAAACTGACCTTTACTGTTCAACTATGATTGCATTCTTCCTTCTGGATGTGTTTCTGAATTAGTTCACAGATCCTTAACTACTGAAGTGGCAGGTAGCCTTGTGAAAACCATCCAGGCAGTTCATTTAATGCTAGAGGCTCAACTGAGGGACCATATTATTTTAATTTATGGTACCTAGAGCTTCATTTGCAAGTGGAGCTGTTAACCTGGTCTTTTCATGATGTCTTTTTCCACTGCTTTGTAGCTTTGCCAGTTTGCTTTTGTGAGGACACACTGTTTGTAAATCTCCTCAGTTCAACAAATACATGAAGAGTATTCTGGTCTTTTTTTATTTAGCTCAACAATAGGAATTGTTGGCTTCACAAGAAGGCCCTTCAAAATTTATTTTGATATTTGTGCTCATTTTAGCATCTGTTGCTTCTATAAAATGTTTTTTTTAATAAGCTCCTGCTAGAATCTCACTCACTATCAAAAGCATGCATTCACTCACAAGCTCACTTTGCATTCCTTACAAACATGCCTTGCTCCTTACTGCACTTCCAGTTATCGTTGTGACTGAGTGTCAGCAGGATTTGTCTCATTAACAATTTCAGGAGTTCAAAATTAAGTCAAATGTTGCTAAATAAGTCACGATAGACAAACAAGACAATACCACACAAGAAGTACAGTATGTCTGTGTTATTTTTATCTGTTTACATTACACAGCACAATTTTTGAAATGAAATGTCTTCCTTAATAGCAAAACTTAACTTTGAAAGTTTAAAGCAATTTAATTTCATGCTAAAAATACAAATTCTAAAGTAAAAATAATTCAGACAAATGTGACAGTTTCCAGCGTTAATGTGCTGGCTTTTGTCATTGTTATGAGTCCCAAGGAATGAACTTCTATTTAAATTCAATTCACTACCTGTTCTCACCACTCTTCAGTAATCTGGTTTTCCTCCATTGTACTCGGATATTGTTATTCAAATTGCGTGACTGAATCTTCCCAGTCAATGTTGTCACCTTTAAGATTCAAAGACTCATCGTGTTTAGCTTATTTTATGGATCCAATTTATGGCTGCACTGCACACTGCAAAAATGGCAACTTTAAACATCTTCTCTAAAACATTTATTTCTGTTGTCAAATCATTAACTTGACATGCTTGCCAAGTAATTAGTGTCTTTACTCATAGAATCTATGCAGCCTGTCGTTTTCATTTAAGGTGGGTTCAAGAATTTCACTTGAGAGAACAGTTTGTGGTTCTCTTGAATGGTTTGCATTAGGGTGCAACTGACCAACTGTTACAGTATAAATCTACTCACTACAGATTCACCACTGACAAACTCTCCCACCATGCATTGTGCCATTGAAATGACTTCTATTAGGACATATTTTGCTGATAATATTGTATTTTACTGTGTAAAAAAGCATTACATCCAAGAATGACTAGGAATATTTTAAGGTGTGTTCTAACATACCATACACACAATCTTTCATGTAAATGTTTACATTACATTTTATTTCTTTACTGAATCAAATAAAAACATTTGCTCAAGTTCACTGTAATTGTTTATAAATTAAAAAACAGACTCATAAAGTAGGAGATGAGACTTTCATCAGAAACAGGATTTGTAATGCTCTAGGAAATGATCAGACGCTCATGATGTGTAATTATGAGATTAGCTAACCAAATGTCATGATGTTTAAACAGCAATCCCCAAACCACTGCACATAAGCTTTACAAAATCTACAAAGAACTCACAAAAGTGGGGAATAGCTACAGCACAGCTTTTTCTGTTGTTATGTAACACCTTAGGCATTATTTCCTCTGGAACATTTACTGTACATTAGGAATGTGGACAAGTCTGAGTATTCAGAAAAATGGTAAACTACTGCCACCTTAGGGCAGCTATTGGGAATACAACATTTAGGTGTGAATTTGAAAGTCCTCTCTATGTGATATAGTGACCTTCCTATCTATCTATCTATCTATCTATCTATCTATTATATAGTGAATTTTAAATCTATCTATCTATCTATCTATGCGATATAGTCACCTTCCTATCTATCTATCTATCTATCTATCTATCTATCTATCTATCTAACTATCTATGTTATATAGTGACCTTCTATCTATCTATCTATCTATCTATCTATCTATCTATCTATGTCATAGATAGAAGGTCACTATATAACATAGATAGATAGATAGATAGATAGAAGGTCACTATATAACATAGATAGATAGATAGATAGATAGATAGATAGATAGATAGATAGATAGATAGATAGATAGATAGATAGATAGATAGATAGATAGATAGAAGGTCACTATATAACATAGATAGTTAGATAGATAGATAGATAGATAGATAGATAGATAGATAGATAGATAGATAGATAGATAGATAGATAGGAAGGTCTACTTGTTGGTCATACTGCAGCAATTTGTTTTGGACACCTAACTAGCCCCTCTGATTGGTAAAATACTTTCATTTTCTCTGCATTTTGGAAATAACTCTTTTCCACATTTTTTAATGTTTCATTTGTCCTTTTTTGTTGGCATGTTGGACTTTGGACTTCAAAGGCAATTTGGCTGAACCAGCACACATTTGTATATATATATATATATATATATATATATATATATATATATATATATATATATATATATATATATATATATATAAGGGAGGGTAATGCACAGACAAACAGACAGACAGACAAACATTCAAGTGGTTGTGGATGTTTGTTAGCCTTCCATTAATGACCTTTCCAGGAAACATCGAAACCTTAGCTCTCATTGAAGGTGGTCGGCAAAAGATTTAAAAAGATGCTATTATGATCCCCAAAAGTATAGTTTTAAAGAGGCTTTTATGAAAAGAGAGAAAAAATATTTTATTTTTCACTTTCACTGATCCTTAATTTCAATAAGGTTTGCCTTTGATGTTAGCATTCTGAAGCAGAGCGGCCCCTTCCATTTGAAATATTGGCATAACACAGAAGATTGTATTGTTTGATTACAGGGTGATTTTTGTTTGATGTAATTATCATTTTTACCTTCATTTTGGGAAGGACAGGTGACACAGTGGTTACAATGGTGACACAGCATCCAGCATACTGGAAAGGATTTTTCTTTAAGTACTCCAGTTCTCCTCTCACATGTGCAGAGATGTGACTTTCTACGGGTCTTGCGTGTGTGAGTTTGGATGTGTGCAGGTGTGTTCGGTGATAATGAGACTAGTCATAGATATTACATTAAGTAAGTTCAAAAATGATGGGATTAGAAAATGAGCCCACTGTGGGAATAAGAGTGAATTTGGCCTGTGATAGATGGGTGCCCCATTTAGGTTTGATTACTTGCCCCATGACCTTTAGTTGAATTGATGTGAATCTAAAATGAATTAATGGACTCCCACCGTGACTTAAATTTATTGTTTATTGTCATACGCTTGGATACTATGAACTCTAAACATGTTTGGAAGGGTCACTGTTGGCCACAAGTAGCTGACCAAAGCTTAACAACCTCTGACTTAAAAAAAAATTTAACTTGAAAAATGGAATATAACATCATGGTGAGAAACATGCAAAAAAGGAAAGTATTTGGAGGTCACAGTGGCCCTGCTCTGTTAGATATACTTAGTTACAGTAATACATTACGCCTTATGTTCATTCCTCCCCTGACTATGCAAATTTTAGACTAATAGTTATAAAATGTAATCATTTCTTATCACCTGGCCAAGCTGCTTAAAGTTCTGAAATTAATTTCCGACACTTTTTACTTTTATGTTTAGTTCCACAGAGGTCCTTCAATGCCTCATAAAACGACAGACATCTGTATTACAAAAGCTTATGTAGTCTCATCTAATTATGAGGCCAAACTCTCCTGGGGGTACTTTATAGAAGTATAGAAACCTTTCTTAGGAGAGCTCACCGATGTGTGTGCTTAAAGGCTAATAAGTGTACACATACAGTGGTGTGAAAAACTATTTGCCCCCTTCCTGATTTCTTATTCTTTTGCATGTTTGTCACACAAAATGTTTCTGATCGTCAAACACATTTAACCATTAGTCAAATATAAAACAAGTAAACACAAAATGCAGTTTTTAAATGATGGTTTTTATTATTTAGGGAGAAAAAAATCCAAACCTACATGACCCTGTGTGAAAAAGTAATTGCCCCTTGTTAAAAATAACCTAACTGTGGTGTATCACACCTGAGTTCAATTTCCGTAGCCACCCCCAGGCCTGATTACTGCCACACCTGTTTCAATCAAGAAATCACTTAAATAGGAGCTGCCTGACACAGAGAAGTAGACCAAAAGCACCTCAAAAGCTAGACATCATGCCAAGATCCAAAGAAATTCAGGAACAAATGAGAACAGAAGTAATTGAGATCGATCAGTCTGGTAAAGGTTATAAAGCCATTTCTAAAGCTTTGGGACTCCAGCGAACCACAGTGAGAGCCATTATCCACAAATGGCAAAAACATGGAACAGTGGTGAACCTTCCCAGGAGTGGCCGGCCGACCAAAATTACCCCAAAAGCGCAGAAACAACTCATCCGAGAGGTCACAAAAGACCCCAGGACAATGTCTAAAGAACTGCAGGCCTCACTTGCCTCAATTAAGGCCAGTGTTCACGACTCCACCATAAGAAAGAGACTGGGCAAAAACGGCCTGCATGGCAGATTTCCAAGACGGAACCAATGTTAAGCAAAAAGAACATTAGGGCTCGTCTCAATTTTGCTAAGAAACATCTCAATGATTGCCAAGACTTTTGGGAAAATACCTTGTGGACTGATGAGAAAAAAGTTGAACTTTTTGGAAGGCAAATGTCCCGTTACATCTGGCGAAAAGGAACACAGCATTTCAGAAAAAGAACATCATACCAACAGTAAAATATGGTGGTGGTAGTGTGATGGTCTGGGGTTGTTTTGCTGCTTCAGGACCTGGAAGGCTTGCTGTGATAGATGGAACCATGAATTCTACTGTCTACCAAAAATCCTGAAGGAGAATGTCCGGCCATCTGTTCGTCAACTCAAGCTGAAGCGATCTTGGGTGCTGCAACAGGACAATGACCCAAAACACACCAGCAAATCCACCTCTGAATGGCTGAAGAAAACAAAATGAAGACTTTGGAGTGGCCTAGTCAAAGTCCTGACCTGAATCCAATTGAGATGCTATGGCATGACCTTAAAAAGGCGGTTCATGCTAGAAAACCCTCAAATAAAGCTGAATTACAACAATTCTGCAAAGATGAGTGGACCAAAATTCCTCCAGAGCGCTGTAAAAGACTCATTGCAAGTTATCGCAAACGCTTGATTGCAGTTATTGCTGCCAAGGGTGGCCCAACCAGTTATTAGGTTCAGGGGGCAATTACTTTTTCACACAGGGCCATGTAGGTTTGGATTTTTTCTCCCTAAATAATAAAACCATCATTTAAAAACTGCATTTTGTGTTTACTTGTGTTATATTTGACTAATGGTTAAATGTGTTTGACGATCAGAAACATTTTGTGTGACAAACATGCAAAAGAATAAGAAATCAGGAAGGGGGCAAATAGTTTTTCACACCACTGTATACTGTACCTTTACCTTGCTCTCTTTTTTTTCTTTCATATGCTGCACATTCCACACATTAACGCATTAATGTATAAACTGTTATAGTAAAAATAAAGGCTGATATACACATGTATGGGCATGGATTCAATGGGATACTGGATGTGTTGTCCATATGCTCGCTTTGCTCGCCCTCGCTACGCTCCAGCCACTTCACGTCTCTGCCGCTCGCGTTATGAAGGCGGGTTGTGGAGCTGAACGCACGCTAAGGAGATGCGGTCTGATCAGCTTCTGTCTTCCTGCTGCTGCTACCGAGCTGTGTGTTCTGCTTGCCGCGCTGCGCGTTGATCATTTAAAAGCCTGTACAGCAGCTGTCCTTTTGTCTTACTGCCTTGTCTTGCTGGACGTCAAATTGTCTTCCGAGAAGATCACATATCGTCTCCTTCCAAGCCTTCCAAGATTTTTTTTTTTTTTTTATAATAGAGAGATAATATACCATGAACAAATTATTACATTTCACATTTTTAGTAAACTGGTTGGCTGCACAATGTTACTGCAAACAGCCTTTTCTACTTCATCCCAAAGATGCCTAATAGGATTGAAGTCTGGAGATTGTGCGGACCTCTGAAGCATTGGCAACCCGTTGTCATGTTCCTAGAACCATTTGGATACATGCTTTGTAATGGGGAACATTAGGTGTTCATTTAGCATATCATTATAAAACACATAAAACTATCCAACACATGTTTTTCCTACCTATTAATGTTGTAAGATTAAGGCATTTTTTCAATATGCAAGGTACTGAGGAATTAGTTTGTGAATTTATTTCTAGTAGGATTGACTACTGCAATGCATTTACTCAGTGGCTTTTCAAATCATTCTTTATGTAGCATTCAGTTTTTCCTAAATGCTTCCTAAAGAATTATTACACAAACCAGAAAATAAATAACTGTAGTTCTCAAGTCCTTGTGCTGGCTCCCAGTTAAGCACAGAGCTGATTACAAAATCCTTCTTTTAACTTATAAAGCCTTATATGGCCAAGGACGCAGCTTACTTATCTGAGTTTATCATTTCTTATAAACTAGGGTGCACACTGCAATGTCAAGAATCTAAGCAATAATTAGAAAACAGTGCAAGGTCGAGCTTTTAGTTACAGTGAAATGAAGCTGTGGAATGATCTGCCTGCTAATATAAGAGACGGCCCTCCAGTCTCAGCTTTTAAATCCCGGCTGAAGACTCACTACTTTAGTCTAGCATACCCTGACTAGAGTTGCTGATTAGCTGTGTATACTGCATTACTGCTCATTAGTCATTTGTACAGAAATGAAAGTTTCACAGTATTCTTAAACCACTACTAGCCCTCTTCTATTCTGTTTCTGGATGTGGCACTTGGTTGCCAATGCTCTACTTCCAGGTAGCTCTCCTGCATATGGAAGTGTCATCTCAGATAAATCAGCACAGGAATCATCGGATTGGAAAGATTCTCTCATCAGATTGGGCAGCCAGCACAGACTCCACAGTAGAAAATCCAGGAGTGGGTAAGCAGCCAGTTGGCCAAGGTCTCTAGGACTGTAACTTGATTATTGAATTTCTCTTGTACAATTTTAATCTCCACCATTGCCAACAGGCCACATGGTCAGATATTGTTGGTTTCGAATCATGTTTAATAAGTTTCTACCTTGTTCTTTGTGTGTTTTAATAAATCTGCATTTATATATGTACCAGTTCTGTATTTAGTCATTAGTATTATCTATATGTGTATTTTAGCAGAGAACTGTTTGCAGCGCTTTGAACCTGCACTCAGTGAAGAGTGTTATACCAAATAATAAGTTTGTACTGTATTGCATTGTAAAGTATGTCATGAAAATATATCCCACACCATCATCACACTACCACCACTAGCCTGGATTGTTAATATTGGACAGGATATCTCAGTGGACTCGTATTGCACCAAACTGTGACTCTTCCATCAGCAAGATGCAAAAGGAAATAGCATTTCTCAGACAAAGTAACTTTTTTCCCAATCCACATCATTCCTGTTTTAATGATTTTTTTCCCACAGGATGGACACTTTGCTGTGTTTTGCTGACAACATTAATATCCAACATGGTCTTAGGCTGTTGCAGCCCACTTGATACAAAGTCTAATTAAGAGGTGCATTCTGATTTGACAACCTTCATCCTATTGTAGAGTTTGGATGGGATTTGCTTGGTTGTGGCCTATCTGTTTATTTTTCACCATTTTTTGACTATACTGTATACATGCACAGGATCTTCTATCACGGGTAGTTTTTAATTTTCACACCTTGAAACAATTGTGGGTTTAAAGTCTGTGATGACAGCTGTTTTGGAGACGCTACGACTGATACTACTAGCACCAACAATATGCCATATTCAAAGTCATTCCAACCAAACACTAAGTGACGTTAGGAATGCTAATCTGCCTGATTTATATAACACACCACTTTCATGTTAAGGATAAGGGATTGGAAAGCGTAACTTCTGCTTTCTCAGTAGCCAGGCTATAAACAAGAGCTTAAAGTAATAGCTCCTTTATATGTAGACTGGGCCTGAGTATGAAAGCACACTGGGTAATGGCCATTGAACGGCACCTGCGATTTAGGGGTGCAACAGTTCTGTTGGCGGCCAGGAGGAATAATGGCAGTAGCACAGTTGATGCGCAGAGTATTGCAGTTGGCGCAAGGACACTGCATGCCCAGTACCACGACTAGTTTCAGCTCATTTCACCTATAGGCACTGTCATGCATGGGTGCCTGAGGATCACCTTCCAGGCTCAAACAAGGTATGTAATAACTCACCGGGACAGAAGGGGGCACCAAAGCTTCTCTTTTCTCTTCCCTAATTCAGAGAAACCACCTATGGAGGACAATTCAGTCTTGCCCCCACATAAGTAAGCCACACTCCTGAACACCTTATTTTGGGACCATATAAAGCTGTGGGTTTACGGAGGATGTGTGTCTCAGTGTCACAGCCGACAGAACTTTGTTCCACATGCACGAGCTTCCCGACGCAGACCTGCTTGAGGGCCGATTGTTTAGAAAAGCCATTGAGGCTAAAAGGGCAGACATCTTACATGTTTTCAGTTGTGCTGCCACATGCTCATTTCTGTTGTATTTTGTAGATGATTGCACTCAATTGGGTGGTCCAGTTGGCACCCCAAATTTTCTTTGGTTTCCTGGTCCCTATTTACAGCCTCCACCCTCCACAACGTACACACACTGATGGAAGTGACACAGCTACATGCCCAGATATCAGTCTAATGTAGCCTCAAACAGTCAGGCAGACAGTGTGGCCTAGTGGTTGTGAGTTCAAATCCTGCTGCTGACAGTGTGTGACCGAGCAAGTCACTTCACCTGCCTGTGTTCCAGCTGGCAAAACAAAAGAAACTGAACCAATTGTATCTTAGCTGTAAGTCTACTTAGAGAAATGCATCAGACAAATAATAATAATTTACCAGAAGTATAACCAGTACAATGCTATTACCTGTAAACAAATTGGCACAGCCACATGGATGGTGTGGTATAGCAAAATGAATTGTGGTGGAGCACCTGCAATGGAGTTCACAGAAGTACAGCAGACACAGAGTATTCTACTTTAATATACTTGGTACTGCAGAGTGAGCAGAAAATAATCTGTCGCTGGCACTGCCCGACACAGACACACGCTGGTGTAGAAAGCACTGCAATTAAAGTTCTGTGGACACCTACCATTGATTCAGAAAATAATCGGACCTCTTTGCTTTCTGCCAAAAGGGCTTCTACAAAGTATTAAATTAAGGGTCTAAATACTCGTAGAAATTTTTAAATAAATTTACCAACCTTTCTGAAAGCATGTTTTCACTTTTTCATTATGGGTTATTGAGTGTAGATTGATGGGCGAAAACAACACAATAAAATGCCCAGAAATGTAAGGGTTCTGAATCATTTCTGAATGCACTGTACAGTACAAAGTAATCGTGTTAACCCACTCTAGTGGTATTGTTACAACAGAAAGAGCATATTGATGGAACTGGCATGGCCAGATTTCCTGCAGTGGAGCTGGCACTATGTATAGCATACTAATGACACCAGAACAGTAAAATGTTCTGTAATGGAACTGGCACAAACACATACAGTGCAGAGTAATATTGCCTGTGCAGAGGTGAAGAGCAGAATGGGCATACAGTAATAATGGGATTGGCATGGACAGGTTCACAGTAGAGGAGCAGGCACTGTGGTGTAACAAAATACATTGAAATGGCATGTGATTTTCAGTGGTATAGGGCAATAGAATTTAAAAGCACAGCATTATAGAAAATCAAACAACAAACAATCAAATGAGGATGGGAAAATAGAATGGGAATAAAAATAAACTTGGCACAGTGGTACTGTACAGAAGTGGACTCTGTTGTTGATAAATGCACACTGATGAAACTAAAGCTTCCATATACAAAGTAATAATGTTGGCACCAGAATGTGGCACAAATGTCAAAATGGGTGTAGACAAATACACTGTTAGAGAGAGATAACAGTAGTATATGGAGTAATAAAGGTCGCATGGGTGAATACGCCATAAACATATGGCACAGCTTCATGCCCCAGTGAAACAGAACACAATTACGCATACACAGAATGGGCGCCTGACTATATTGTACACAGCTGCAGAGCTGGCACAGCCAAATCTTGGGTAATAGAGCCTCGCAGAGAATAATACAATATAATAGAACTGGCACAGTGACAGGAGTATACTAATGGGACTGGCATAGAAATGGAGTAGATGAAGAGCTGTAGCTGTATTGTACACAACAGTATTTGTGGCAGAGCAGCATACACAATAACTCAATTATAAAACAGCACCCACTTTGAAAAATGGCACAGCTCTACAGTTGAAATCTATCAGCACACAGTTTTTAATGTGACCCGAGTTTGAGAAAAGCATCAATAATTTGTCCAAATCAGAGAGCAGCTTACAAGACTGCAAGGTGCAGAGTACAAAACATAATGCAAAGTAAGCACAAAATATGTACAAATTGTTCTGCAGTTTTGCAGAAGTGCCAGTTTTGCAAACGCTGGACATGCACATTAATCACTTCATGTGTACTCCTGTATATTTTGAATGCTTGTAATGATCAGCAGTGTGGAGAAAAACTATAAAGTGAGTGTGAAATGAAAAAGGAGATTTGTACTGCAACATGATGGATCAGTCAAACTGTAACAGTACCTGGACTTGTGGAATTTTATAAATGGGATCAATCCCAGCAGTTTATGCCTCCAGTCTGTGTAACTTTTTATATTTCTGGAGCTCCTCAACTCGCATTGTGGCTGTCCTTGACGTCTCGTAGCTGAGCAAGGATTTTTCAGATTGGGCCTCGGCTTTCAGCCTCCTATAAAGAGAGGAAGATCAGCATTTTAAACCAGCAGGCATTATTAATTACACACACTGCAAGATATACTATACTGTAAGTGTAAACCTATTTTTATCTGCAGATGTGCAGATATTTAACTTTAATATCAACAATTTTTATACAGTAGGTAGTGTGTGTTTTTCATTTACATGATGGTGATCTATTGCACAAAACATTACATTCTCAAACTAATTCATCTAATTCAGAATTACAGGTGCCCAGAGCCTAACCGCATATTATTAGACCAAGGCAGAAAACAGCCATGGATGGGGTGCCAGTCCACCCCTGGGCCTACTCATGAACACACAAAAGCTCACATTCAAAAACAGCTCTTTATCTTGTATTTGCTTTTCTCCTCTCACAAAGAATATACATTTGTACAATGAAACTACACATAAATCACAGAGCAAAACTGTTCTTGTTTCATACTGTTATTCCAACATTAGCAGTCATAATAGTACTGTTCATAAACGTTATCCAAAGCCACGAGAAGTCTTAAACATAAGGCAACCAGGGAAATGGAAGGGCTGATGGTCAGTCTCCTGAGTGAGTGACATTTCTATCTAACTAGCCTCCCCTTGGCCCACTGCCTGTGTCTCCGATTAGCACGAACATATCGCTCCTGCAGGTGAACTATGATTCTTAGCGTGATGAGAGAAGTCACAAAATTAACCGTAATATTCAAGCAAATTATAGAAAAAAACCTGATCTAAGTCCGTTAAGTAGTTCGTTCTCTCGTATAAACTGGACAGACAGACGTTGGATTTTATATATATATATATATATAGAGACTGAGTCAAACGATTATAACATTATGTGCACTGCATGGAAACAACATAAAAATACCTTCACATGTATCAAATGAACAGATCACAAAATAAAGATTGGAATTAGATAATCTACTTGTGGGCACCAATACAGCATGGTGTTTGGTGCCGCTTCTGCCTCGTGGCTCCATCATTCTGGCTCTAAATGCTGTACCCACTCATCTGTATGGAGTGTTGACTGCGCATGTTCTCCATATGCCTGCCAGTCTTCTTCTCCACATTACTGGAAATGTTAGGTCATGTTGCTTTAACTGGTAATTCCACAGCGGCCCTATACAGGACGCGAGTGTGGCCTATGTTTGAGTGGGCCCTGTGAGGCTGTGCCCAACACTGCTAGAATGGGCTCCACCACCCTAAAGCCAAGTGCATTTTAGAATAAATGGCATGCTATTCAAGTTTTTTACATTTTTATAGCATTTGTAAAAAACTGTTTTTTGACCGCTGCAGTATTTGGCAAGCTGGGGAGAAACAATCGCATTTTAAGAATAAAGAAGGAACATTGTAAAATAAATTATTTTTTCACCTAAAACACCAGAATCAATAACACTACCCTGTGAGAAACTTTTTAATACTACACGAGAAAAAACAGTTTCAAGAGAATAATACAGAAGTTCACCTCATGTGCCACCATAAAATATAATATAATTTAATGGGGAGCCCCTGTCAAGTGGCAAAATAAAGTTTCTATGGCAGTCCTCATTTTTGAAACCATTTTTACCACACTTATTTTAGTCCAAAATCAAAATATTAAATAAATGGCACCTGACAGAACAAATAACATGTTTTGCTAACTTTTTAAATGTTGTGACAGTAGGGGGCAGTATCGCTCCCTTGAACCCTCAGGTACCACGCCAGACACCAGGTAAAAGTGCAATCATTCTTTATTTTATTATAATAATTATGTGCACCAAGCACCCTCCACTCCACACTACTCATTAACCGAATACAATACAAAATAATCAATAAACCAATCCGCGTTGCCCACCTACCACCCAGCTCAGCTCATTGTCTGGGAGTTCCCATAGTCCTTTTATACCCCCTGACCCAGAGGTGTTCCTGCCCAACAGTCCACAAGTCCTTATTCCTTCCGGGTCAGGGTAAATAGTCCTTATCTTCACCCCGGAAGCATGTCACTTCTTCCTGTCACGGGATTATGACGCACTTCCGGGTTATAGGGCATAAATGAGTCCATTGGTCTCCCGACAGCGGCTCCCAGTGGTCTCCAGGGTATCCAGCAGGGCTGTGCATAAAAACTACATAGTTCATGAGGCCCTTCTGGAATTCGGGACCCGTCCATGCTGTCGGGAGAGCTCCTCCTGGCGGCTTGGGGGTGAGGGCCGGAATAGGAAGCCGGCCATCCATCACAATGTATGTAATAAAGTTTTACCACATAAACTGGCATAGAGTAAAAAAAAAAATAATAATTGCTACCTTAGACTTAAAAAACTGGTTCCATCACATTCAGCTTCAAGGGTTTAACCAAATGCTTCAAAATCAGTGTTTCACACCGCAAAACTGCTTTCATTTATGTAGAAGCGTTTGTCATTGTTTGAGCATGAAGTGCTTGTTACCAGTCCTGCCACAGCGTCTCTGTCAGGTTTAGGTGTGACTTGAACTTGACTCGGCCAGTCCAGAACTTTAATTGTGCCTTCTTTTAGTCAGACTGGCGTTTTGTGCTTTTGTTCTTTGCTCTATGACCCAGCCATGCCTGACATTCTTAAGAATTCATGGGCCCCTCAATAATGATATGTTGTCCGGGTCCTGAGGCAGCAAAGTTCCCCAACACCATCTCACTATTATTGCCATGTCTCTGATGGTTGGAAAAAATGCTCTTCCTGTGAAATGACGTGTTTGCTTTATGGCAAATTTAACAGACCCCATATCATGCAATATGTACTGATTTCATCTCATTTGTCCATAGAAGAATTCCCTAAAAAGTCTGAGGGTGTTTCCTGGCAAATGAAAGAAAACTATTTCTTGGTTGGAAGTGGTCCCTGCCTTGCAAATCTCCAATGAAGCCAATTTTTGCCTTAAGTATTTCTAATGATGGAGTCATGAACGTTGACCCTTGCAAAGGTAAAAGAAGCCTGCAGTTTCTTTAATTTTTTAAACTATTTTTTTGATTTTAAAGATATTATTTACTAATGTAAGGAGTTAAGACAGCAGTAGGCAGGTACTTACTAGCTAGAAGCATTCTTGATAAATGGTCAGTATTTTACAAAGTCCTTTTTACAGTAAAACAAAAAAAAAACTACATGGTGCAATGAATTTGACTTTAGCTTGGGAATTCTTTGCAGAGCAAAATGAATTCAAAGAGAATAATTACTTAACTGTAAAATACACTGTGTCTAAAAGTGATGACTACGATGGTTTATGAAAAATTGATCCAATAAGGTAAGGGGGCACTTTAATTCTGTCAGGGTGTTCAGTCAGAGATCTCTTAATGCTTTTCATTTTGCCTGCTTGTAATATACAGTACCTACTGTATCTACCATTGTGAAATATGTTTCTATCCAAATTGCTTATTAAATGCATAATTATTTTATATTTAAGTAAGTTTTTTTTTTTCTGGAGAAAACCACTTTTGTAAAGATTTTATTCATTTTTTAACTGTTTCTTAAATTCCACATCAATGTCCTTCCTTAAAAGGAATCCAAATGAGCCCAAAGAGCCTCTTGAGTGTCTCTGTGTCTGCTTCAAATGGAAGTTTACAAAATATATGTTAAGCCTATTGTGACATCTATTTGTATTTATAAACAGTTTATAATCAGAGACTTCTCTTACCACATTATGCTATTGTGTATGTATGTTAATTGCCCCTTTGATCAATGAAGTGCTATCTATCTATCTATCTATCTATCTATCTATCTATCGATCTTATCTAGCTAGCTAGCTAGCAGTCCATCCATCCATCCATCCTCCACATACGACGGGGAGTCAAGCTAAAGTTAGAAAATGGGATTTATTAAAAAACTTAACAAAACTGATAATGTCATTTCTCATTTCTCAATGCACTTGCACCACCTGCCTGGAAGTGCCTGGATTCCAGCACAATAAAAGGTTTTGTCTTGTCCTCGCACCCACTAGTGCACCAGAGTTGTTGTCCAACACTACATGCTGAGGGGTACTGCAGTCATTAGTGCAAGTTATTGTGTCTTGCTGGAGACCAACGTGAAGCCTGCTATTTGATCCAAATGGCGGGGACTGCTGTCTCATGGAGTCCTTTTGCTAAGACAATGCCCACCCACACATTGCTAAGAACACCAAGGCTTGTCTGGAGAAACTGAAGTTTGAGGTATTGCCACATCCTCTTTATCCACCGGATTTGGCACCGTGTGATTTGCACATTTTTGGACTGTTAAAAAAACATCTGGGTGGTTGTTGATGAAGAGAAGAATGAAGAAAGCGATGCACAAGTGGTTGTGAGGACAAAACCTTTTATTCTGCTGGAATCCAGGCAGGTAGCGCAAGTGGATTGAGAAGGGTGGAGACTCCATTGAGAAATTACTTTATCAGTTTTTGATATTTGATATTTTCTAACTTTAGCTTGACTCCCCTCATACTTTGCTTTTTAGGCAGTCCTATCTTTTTTATTGCAGACATGATGATGTTAGGGTTTGTGATGCTGATTTGGTTTTGTGATAGCAACTCATGTTGTTACTGATGCCAATATGGGAGTGCCCAGAGAATAAGTGCAGAATATACTGCAGTCATTAGTGCAAGTTATTGTGTCTTGCTGGAGACCAACGTGAAGCCTGCTATTTGATCCAAATGGCGGGGACTGCTGTCTCAAGGAGTCCTTTTGCTAAGACAATGCCCAACCACACACTGCTAAGAACGCCAAGGCTTGTCTGGAGAAAGTGAAGTTTGAGGTATTGTCATATCCTCCTTATTCGCCGGATTTGGCACCGTGTGATTTCCACCTTTTCGTTGGTCATCGATTCAGAACAGATGATGATGTGAAGAAAGCGGTGCATGAGTGGTTGCGAGTACAAGAATCTTGTGCAGGAATCCGGGCACTTCCAGGCAGGTAGCGCAAGTGCATTGAAAAGGGTGGAGACTCCATTGAGAAATGACGTTATCAGTATTGTTAAGGCTCGTTCCATCTTCTAATAAATCTCATTGTCTATCTTTAGCTTGACTTCCCCTCATATTTTTCTGGTGCAATCCCATAAGTGGTCATGTTTTAGTAAATGAGCTCAGCATTTCTCTTGATTAAATAGTACATTTTATAAATGTGTACCTCAGGACAGTGATTTGTTTTTCATTTTAAAAGTCTAGAGGTTCTTGGGTACTTGAAGGCAAGATCTTACCTTTTTTATGCATAAATGACAATAATGATTTGGGAAAGATCTTACTTCCAGTCTTCTTCATCAGAATAACTTCAAAGTCGGACATCAGTGTGGCAGGATACTATATAGTTTGCATCAGTGACTTCACAAGCTTTTTCCTTTGGTCTACAAGGCATCACATTCAATGCTTGAACTGGGCTGGTATGCAACCATGGGGGGCACCTCTGAAACCTCCCACCCTGCACACCAATCAGCTGTTAGTGATTTACGGTCCTTGAGATTATTGTTACTTTTGTATGTCCACTTCAAGCACTGCTACCATTAAAAACACAGATGGCAACTTCAGTGAAAGCACATGTACTCAAAGTTATAGAGAAGAGAAATCTCATTTATTTATTGAGCTTAATTATTACAATTTAAGGAAATAGGGTGTAAAGTGTTTTTTTCAGAGTAAAGTGATACTTTAAGACTGCCATAATCAAATTATGTCACCTATCTAATCTAATCTAAATCAGCAGGGTGCATTAAGGACCGATGGTGGGACAGAGTGGCCTGTTCTCATCCAAATTGTTGTAATGTTCTAATTGCCACACATTAAGGTTTATATAGGATTGATTCTTTTGGAGGGAATATACTGTATATAGGGTGGCACAGTGGTGTAGTGGGTAGCACTGCTGCCTCACAGTTAGGAGACCCGGGTTCGCTTCCCGGGTCCTCCCTGCGTGGAGTCTGCATGTTCTCCCCGTGTCTGCCT
The DNA here is from genome assembly GCF_016835505.1 of Polypterus senegalus. Lineage (NCBI taxonomy): Eukaryota > Metazoa > Chordata > Cladistia > Polypteriformes > Polypteridae > Polypterus > Polypterus senegalus. The sequence goes on along the minus strand of NC_053158.1, from coordinate 64,971,119 downwards.
GGGTTTCCTCCAAGTGGTCCCGTTTCTTCCCACAGTCCAAAGACATGCAGGTTAGGTGCATTGGCGATTCTAAATTGTCCCTAGTGTGTGTGTGCCCTGTGGTGGGCTGGTGCCCTGCCCTGGGTTTGTTGGCTGGGATTGGCTCCAACAGACCCGATGTGGCGGGTTGGAAAATGGATGGATGGATATATATATATATATTTTTTAATTTATTTTAATAATTTATAAATTATTAATTTTTAAACTTATTTTAATTTTTTATACTAATATTCAGTAGTTAACTAGTTTTCATGTCAATAACTCTTTTGAAATCTCAGTTTTACTCGAAAAATATCCACTTGAGATTCCTGAAAGGCCAATGTGACCCAGAAATGTAGCATTCTGTGGATGAGTAGAAACTTGGAAAAGTAGTGCCAAGCAGTACATTATTTGTCAGATAAAAATGCCATGAAAAGGATGCATTGGTTCCTGTTTTTTTTTTCTACTAGCATGTAAATCCAGGAGAAAAAAACAATATTATAAATCAGTGAGTGATAAAGTTTGCTAGTAACTTATTCAAGCCTAATAATAACACATCTTAAATATTTAACGTAGTGAAATAATTCACTTTAAGAGTTCTAACCCACTCCTCATGAATGTCAATTGAAACACAATAAAAATGTAAGGCTCGTCCAAAAGAATAAAGCAGTTCAAAAATGCTGAATTGCCAGCTTGATAAATAATGATCATAAAGTTGCATGCAAGTAATGCAAATGCAAGTCACAGTGAAAATGGTGACAAAAAAGCCAAGACTGTGTTTACTTCTTCCCAATTAACTTCTGCATTTTGCCTGAATTGTTACATTATAATTGACAATGTAAAAGCTTTGTTTTGGTTTGTTTTGTTCATCATCTGAAATTCGACTTACTGAGGACCAAGAGGATTCTGACTTAAGTCCTGCTCCCTGAAAAAACATATCACATGCTTACTTTTACGCATGACTGTATCCTTACACAGGTTCTTGGTTTTCCTGGCACATTTAAATGCCACCCCTTAAAATACAGGTTTAGGGGTCTTATGCCTCGGAGGTCGCTAGGTGGTCGAGAGCCTCCAGCCAATGCATTAGAGCCACCCATTCTTAAACTGTTCAAAGAGGAGCAAGACAAGCAACATCATGTTCCTGAATAACTACAAAAATATTAAGCAAAAATCTAAAGAAGTAAACCACAAATAAATAAATGTGCCCGACAGAATACAACGGTAATCCAAATGGTACAGTATTAGTGTGTTTCATTACCCTCACTCCGTATCTCAGCTTATTTTGTGTTTGTCTCTTCTGGGGCCTTTTAACTAGACATTACTATACTATACCATACCATTTTCCAAACCCGCTTAATTCCGTACAGAATAACAGCAACATATATTTCGTTTCTTAACTGCACCAACATCTCGACAGACGGTCTTACAAAATTACACATTTCGGTACCCACCGTACATTCTGGCAGCTCCTGAAAGGCGGGCTTTCACTTTCTGACAACTCCCTTAGGGAGGACCGATCCAGACATCCAGGATTTTGATTGGATAGATGAAATGTCTATCTAATTATGTTACCTGATAACCTCCCTAGACGAGGCGTGTCCTGGAATGGCAGGCAAGGTTAACTGATTCTCTGGTGGGTGCGTTTAAAGTTCAAGTTCAGGTCACTTCCAGAGACGCTGATCAAGGGACTTGGCTCGAGTCAGGCATTACGGTTACACTTGGCGTGTCGTAGTGTCCTTAAATATGTTAGAAGGATGATTCTTCATTTATCACAGTATCACAATGGACAGTACCGCTTTAAGTGAGGTAACACTGGGAAGCCGAACGAGTGTCAAAATGTTCCTCATCTAGAAAAGAAATAAGACGCAAGAATGACAGCTGCTAGCACCGCCCATATATGCCTAGACTGATTGCCCGGACCGGATGTGGGCGTGCTTATCTCGGAGCTCGCATCACAGCTCGAAGGCTTTGTAACAGCAAGCGGCAGCAGGATTAGAACTGTGCGGACAGCAAGACATCCTTCACTTCGGTCTGTTTAAAGTCGACGCGGTTTGTGGGGAGCAGCTTCACCATGGTAACACTGGAGATGAATTTAAACATCCTAACCAGAGATCTCTCGCTTTACCTGGAAAATCAAGTCAAAGTGGGCATCCTTGGCTCGGGTGTGGGCTTGTCCTTGGTACTCGGGTTCAGCGCTGCCTATGCCTTTTACTACTTGAGCGTTGTGGCCAAGGTATGTGCTTCACCCTCAGGTCATGTGTACCCCTAATGTCTCTTTATTTGCTAGTTGGAGCGTTATCGATTGTGGTTGCGGCAAACGGAACACAGCCTTGCGGTTAGAAGCCTTCCATTCCAAGTCTGCGGGCAGGAAGTCCCGTGTATGTCATGCCACCCGGCGCATCACCTACATGTCGAAATGGCTTTTTTTAACCGTGTGACAAAAGCGAGTGTCTTAGCAAGTGCATAAGGTATCATTTTATGTAGTACATTTTAAAGCAGTGCTGCTTTGTTTCATGAATCCGCCTGTGATAACCAATCTGACAGATAAAAGTCAATTTGTCAGTGGGTTTCCTCGGCATTAATAAAGCGCCTTCGAAGTTGGCCAGCTTGCAGTATTTCTATTGAGAACTTCAATGCATTCGCGTGAGTGTGTGCTGTCTCTGTGTCATTGTGAGCATGTGTAGCTCTGGAAGATAGACAGATTTTATGTGAGGGACAGGGAAAGATCTACTGAGATAAATTTACGGAGAGAGAGAACGAGATCAAGTGTATATTATTTGTATAAGCTGGTTTTGATAATGTTATATACATCCACGTCTTTATTCGTTTTTATATGGATTACGTACATAGATATGTAGATAGGTAGATATGTAGATAGCATATAATATGCATATGTCAATATTTCTTGTGAATCTATTCCAGATGTGATGGTATATTGTAAACTACATGATTGAGCGTTTATTTTGTGTAAAATATGTAGAAAGACGAATGTGGATATTTCTAAAAAAATATATATATATGTAATACACTGTCAACCCACATGTGTCTTCTTCAAAGAAATAAAGCATACTGTATGACTATTAACCATTCTTGAGCGCTGATTACAAGCATTTTATGGATTAAAAAATAGGCTCCAAAAAATCATATCATTATTTGATAAAATCCTAAAATTCTGCAACACTCTCTGACTTACCCTATTCAGCAGCCCTGGGTGCAAGGCAGGAAAAAGAGGGTGGACAGTGTGTCCAGTCTGTCATAGCACCACCCACCCATCTACTCACACTCTCACAGACCCAGTGTGGAATCAACGACTGTCTAATATGGCCAAAAAAACGTTTAAATTGTTTTCTGTATAGTATTCTTCGGGCGGCACGGTGGCGCAGTGGTCGCGCTGCCGCCTCGCAATTAGGAGACCCGGGATTGCTTCCCTGCGTGGAGTTTGCATGCTCTCCCCGTGTCTGCGTGGGTTTCCTCCCAAAGACATGCCGGTTAGGGATTGTCGATTCTAAATTGTCGTGTGTGTGTGTCCTGCGGTGGGTTGGCGCCCTGCCTGGGATTGGTTCCTGCCTTGCGCCCTGTGTTGGCTGGGATTGGCTCCAGCAGACCCCCGTGACCCTGTGTTCGGATTCAACGGGTTGGAAAATAGATTCATAGGACTGTTTCACAGAGCATTACTTTGGTATTTTTTTTGTACTCAAAATATTTAATCCTGATCTCAAGTATTTGTAATTAATTTATGTATGTTTTCCAAGTTATTTTTTTCTGATGTCTATCTTAGAATTATTATTATACTTAATAATATTAGGATGTTGCTTTTATATTCCTTGTTTTTTGGTTGTGTATTCAAATTGCTTTATTTCTTGTATATTCCCATATCTCACTACATATCTTTTTTTTTCTTCTTTTTTTGCCTTTTTGTATAATTTTAAATGTAAGTCAGTTTATTTTTCTCTGTTCTACTACTTTTTTCCCCGTCTAGTCATAAGGATCCTAAGAAACGTGAAGGGCACACTTTTGACAATGACTGTGGCACTGTTCTCCTTGTTATATTATGTCAGACTATCAGCTCCTCATCTTATCCTCATATCAATATTAGTTCCTCAGAACAGTTAACTTCCTTAGCAAATGCCTCAAAGGAATTTAATTTTGCCATACTATTCCCCTGACAACCATATAGTCCGGGCTTGGAGTTTTGTAGGTGGCCCACAAACTAATTGCAATTGGGAAAATGTAATTTTTCTAAGATTTGTACACTATAGTCCACGATGTAATTTATTAATTTGTACTGGTGATGCCACTCTCAACCATCTGTATAAACATGCAGACTTGAAATCCACATTGGCTTTCAAAACAGAAGTGCTGTAAATGCCTTTTTGGGGTGAATTGGGTAAAATAATATATTCTTGCCTGCCATGAAATTTCTGAACGTGTTATTTCCTTGAGGTCCTCGATGGTCTGTAAAACAGAACATTACCACTTTAGTTCTTTACATTCATACTTTGATCATCCATTCGTTTTTTTTTTATGTCAATTTCATTTAAGTTTAGGAGAGCTGGTATCCGAGCCCATCATGGCAGCATCAGACACAAACCAAACCACATCCTAAATAGTGACAAAATCCATTTCTGCATTCCTTCACATTCACTTAAACTGGGTCAGTGTAGAATTATAACGGTAGGAAAATTGGATTATCCAAAGAGCCATTCATAAGACACTTGGGAATGTGCACACTCTAAACAGATCGTGAAGGGCCAGGATTTGAATCTGGCTTACTAGCACTGTGAGGGTGCAGCATTAATACATTTTTGTAATTTATAGGTTGCTTTACCCAGTTATTTTTTTGGGTAGCTTTGCTACCTCTTAACTCCAAAGTACTTGGCTCAAATTTATTTCATTTTATTTTTGTATGGTGCTCTTCATTGCACGCTCAGAGCACTGTAACAAGTTCACAGGTAAATGTATTTGCAGAGTTTACAAAATACTAATTACATACATAATGCACAGATTTGTTTAAACTTGCAGGTTTAAACCTTGGCACTGTTTGTGCTGAGTCTTCATGTTCTCCCCAAATCAGATTGTGTTTTTTTTCTGGGCACCCCTATATCCCCTTATAGTTGAAAGATGTGCGCGTTAGGTTGAATGGTGACTATTCTGTAAATTGTCAGATGCCAGTCAATTCAAGTTTACTGCCAGGTGTGTGTAGCTCCCAGAGTACAACGAAATTCTGATTAGCTTGTCTCCTCACAGCAGTGATGGTAATACAATACCAACAAAGACACGATGGCCTGTAGGTGGCATTGCAGCAGCCCAAACCCCAGACACAACTGACTGCACAGGCGCATGTTTAATTATATAAAATACTTTACAAAAGGCTTCAAAAGTGACACAACACAATTCTTCTCTTTCCCCTCTCCCTCTCTCCACTCCTCCAGAAGAGCTTTGCCATTCTTTAATCCCAACTCTAACTCTCCTAGATGAGACTGAGCAGCTTTTTTATTTTGGACCTTGGACCTGGGAGCACTCTCTTGGGCATACCCTGTTTGAAGTATTTCCAGGTCAAATGGAAGCCCCAAAAAGTAGGCATCATTAATCCCAGCAGCTCTTCCTGGAGGCCCCCATGGAACCCAACAGGGCTGCCCCACGAGAGTACAGGTCCCAGAATGCCCTGCAGGTGACTATTTGGGAATCCTGACCCAGGAATGCTGCCTTCTAATGTTAGTGTATCTGGGGAGCATGAAGTCCTGACACGTTATCTCCCTCTGTCCCTCCAAGCCAGGTATTGTTCTTCGCTTCTGCACTGGCATCTATTGCAACACACCAACAAAAAAGTACACGTAGCGCGCAGCACAGTGAGTGCCTTTTGATTGACTTGTGCCCAGAATGTACTTTATCCTCTGCGGACCTTACTTGGAAGAATCAGGTTCAGAAAATGGATTTTGCTTTAGATACAATAAACAGGTAAATGACTGCAATGGAAAAAAATGTGATGAGGATGATTAGAAGAAATTCTTTCACCTAATCATACATTTCAGTAAAACATGCCTGTACTTATTTATTTAGCTCATTTACTATTATTTCACATTGTAGAAACTGTTTCTAAATTGGCAATTGGAGCTTTATGTTCAATATCTAAAATGGCACTGTTCATAAGTTCATCAATTTACTGCCTTAGATTTAATTGGAGCATTTAAAGCATTGAGGCTAAGAGACAAAGCTGCACTTCTTACAAGTTAAATTAGTCAGGTTGTTTCTTTTCCATCGTAGCTCAGCAGTAAAACATAATTGCTTTTATTCCAGCATTTATTGAAAAGTCTTTTTTAGATTAGTTTGTCAGTGTACATTCAGTTCATAAATGTGCAGACTATGACTTAGAATAATTTGTATTACAAAGAAATAGAAAACAGGCAAAGGTTCCATATGTCATCTTTTGAAATGAAATCATTTTCAATTGAGTTTGTGGATAAAAAATCAGGAGTGGTCTCGCCTAGACTTTCTCATATACTCAGATTTTGGGATAGATACTTGAGGAGTAAACCGCAAGACAATGACTATATTTTTATATTATGTACATTAAAGAACCAGCAACAACAATTCAAATCAAATTAATAATATATTGAATAATTATTATAAAAGTAAAGTTGAATAAATCAGAATGAATAAAAGGTAAAGTACCACTTCTGGTTAACGGAAATAGTCCAAAAGTTCCTAGAAATGTATGTTTTGTACCTGATACTTGTATGCAAAATTTGGTTGACATAAATGAAAGCGTAATCAAGTTATTGTGTTTACATACATACATACATACACACACACACAGACCTAATTCTAAAAATGGTATTTTCATCAAAATCTCGAAATGGAATTTTTGGACGATTCCGATACTTTCCCTACACTTCGTATATAAGAAAGTGGAAAAGGAAACATCTTATGAAAAAGGAGTTTAACTTTGAAGTAACTAAATCACAATTACCAATGTAGCTGTAAACATTACAAAAACTGTTAAATCATTTAAGGTGTTAAGAAAACAGTCATGAAAATAATTAGCATATGCTAAACATGGTCAAACAGAATTGGCAAAGAGAAGCTCAACGACGAAAACAGATCGACACGTCACAGTTTAGTTAAAAGCCACAAAAATAAATCCTAAAAAAATGAGAACTGAGTCAGCACCTCTTCCACCCAATCTCAATAAAAACTGCACATTGTGAGCTTCACAAAGCTGGAATTTAGAAATTGCTTGCATTTAAGGCCAACCGACAAAAACAAGTAACCTGGTATAAGGAAGTAAAAAGATTCTTTCAAATCACAATGCCTCTATCTGTAATGTTATGGAGATCCATCTTATTGGAGTCATTAAGTATGATGGTTGTCCATCTTACAAGACCAGGTGCACACTATTGCTGGGCTCACATGCTGTCAGACAGACTGTAAATCTGAGTAGTCGAGTCAGAAATTCCACGTGAACGCCCTACCAACTCAGAATTACAACTCAGACAATTCAGACAAAACAAAGCTACTCGATTCTCTGAGTTGTGGTGGAACGCTGACCTTTCACCTTAGTCAATTGTTAAAATAAAACATATAACCTGGTCAGCCCAAAATGCCATTTTCTTAAGTCAAAAGGAATTTTGGAGCAAAGTGATACACATTTAATATGTATATTTCGCTCTGTAGTTCCACAAAAAAATACAGTTTGGTTTTTTTTTGAGACCAATTACCTGTAACAAATCAGCAGTGACCTCACATTTTTTCCAATAGTTCAACCAGAAACCCACATGAATGCACTGAAGTGGGAACGTGAACTGTCACAACTCGGAGCTCTGAGTAGTCGAAGATCAAGTGAACACAGCGTAAAGTTCAAACCGTGTTTTCATTTGATATTTCTCATATTCCAAGAGAAAAGCATCCCCATACAGACTACTAAACTAATTCAGTAGCAGTTACGTGAACATCAGGATGAATTCGGACACCTTCCATGGCCTTCCCCGTCACTACTTGTAAGCATCCTTGATCATTTATGGGCAGTTCGGGAGCACAGAGTGCAAAACAGATTTACATCCCCTTTCCCGTCTCAAAGGACTGGGGGCTTTTCCTTTTCTAGAATGGTGCTGAAGAGAAAGGCTGGCCTTACATCTTACTAGGTCCATGATAATACTATATTATACGTTGTTTCCATTCTTTTGCCCATTCCAACCCGGTGAATAACATTTGAGTAATCTGAGAAGAACAGCCTTGTTTGCTTTTTGCAATCAGGAGTCCTGCATAAAGACTTCTTAGGTAAATCAGCACTTTGGTTATCTGCTTTTCTGAATTAAATATTTTATGAAATTTTATGCTGTAAAATCTGTGCCGTGTGATTATAAAACAAGTTAAATCCAAAAATGGCTAGTTCTTCCTAACAGGCGGAGAGATATCCTAGTATTGTAGCTTGTTCTCATTGCAGACACAAATGCTGCCTTCTTTTAGGAAACAAATGAGGAGAACCTGACTCTTTGCTAATTTACCAGGGGAGATCAACTGAACAGTCATTCCTCATTTATGAAGTTCCTTATTTTCAGCTTACAGTGGGTATTGATCCTAGAAAGTACACCATATTGTGAACACTGAAGGCAGAGGTTAATATTTTGTTTCAATGGCAAGATGAGATAACTAATGAAAAATGTAAAAGCTTTGCTTCAGAAAAGTGAGGTTATTTTACCCACAGTTTTGTGCTTCTCTTTTTCTTTTTTTGCTTAACTAGAAGCCTCAACTGATCACGGGAGGTGAGAAGCTGTGCCATTTTCTGAAGGCCCATTGTCCTGTTGTTTCTGAGACATATTATCCCACTTTCTGGTGCTGGGAAGGAAGAATTCAGACTTTGATAAGGCCATTTATTACAGCCAAGCCCTGGGTTGAATACAGAAAGTAAGCAGCAAATATGTTTTATTGCATTTAACATGTGTACTGCTTTCAAATAGTTGGAAATTTAAGGACAAAAGGGTGGTGTGATAATGGCACCAGTATAGTATCGCTGTCCTCTGGAGCCTGTACCCTCTGCTGGGGTGTATGTGTATGTAAAATGTGCATTTTCATTCATTTTTAAATAACCTAGCAATCAAGTGTGAGTGCATCCATAAGTGATCCTGGTAATGGACATGCATACCAGGCAACACCTTATTCCACTTTGACCCCTGTGGCTTCCTAGTTAACTTTCAACTCCACGTGATCTTGACCAGGAAACAGTAGGGGTCGAATTCAATAGATGAGTCAAGTTAGGAAATCACATTTTTTTAAACGTGATAAAATTGGATGAAATTAACAATCGTTTCCTGTTTTGTATAGTATTTAATTTCACTAAACAGAGAGTTTGGAAGCATGCGCTGATTACACGACGAACTTCCTGGATTGGGACCCAAGTGCAGCGGGAGACACCTCAGCACCACACTGCAATAGTGTGAGGTTGTTTGCGGTGGATGGAGTGCCAATCTTGCCACCAACACCCACGTTCTCCCTTCAAGTTGGAGGACCTGTTTGCAGGGATAGATGCAGATTGTCATACCCAGGACAGTCCCTAGCCTCAGAGCCATCACTCTGCCCACCTTTCACTAACTGTGACTGATAATTTAAAAGATCCATTCTGTCTAAACACATTGACAGGATTTCATGCCCATAGGAAAGGAAACAATTCCAGAAGACTGTCTACAGTATCAGTCTTTATACTGTAAACCTCAAGAATAATCCTCATTATGTGTAGCTAGCAGTTGGACTGGCTGCTAGTTACATTTTGTGAGCAGGATTGACTCATGATAACAGAAAAAAGAATGAACTTGGCTGTAATCTTTAGCGCTGTCAACAAGTTCATATAGAAATCTGTCAGTTTCTGGATAAAGTATTGGGGCAACAAGGTTCAGCTGTGGACTGACAGGCTTATGTTTGCACTTACGGCTCAAATTTGTATGCATGTATGCGTTTTGCATATGTCTCTTCTGATTACTTGCCCTATTCAGATGTTTTTGCCAAACAAGTTATAATGAACAGTCATTCTTTTTGCAGCTCTCATGTTGAGCCCTTTCAGATTGAAGCAGCATCAAACAGAAATCAGTGTTACGTAAATTTGGCATCCCATTCCACTGCCAACAAATAGTTAACCTTTCTGATGAAGACCTGGGAAGAGTTTTGAAAGCGGCTTAGAAACATTCCTTATAAAGATTAGGATGCTAAAATGTTTAATTTTAGTGATTACAAGAAGGATTAGCAATTCATTGTACCAAGAGGCTCTGTGTGGGAATGTTTTCTTCACAGTACCGGGTCAGTCCTATTAACGTCAGGTGTTTGGCTGGCTTGGCTTAACTGTTTTCCTAGTTTTCTTAATATTAGATTAGACTTTATTATTCCAGGGACACATTTATTTGCAGCAAGAATGTAAGAATTTTAAACATTGACCCACAGTTACAAGAAAATAATCCAACAGACAAGAAATTATATGTAATCTGTGGCAAACAGACTTAATAGCTAGAATTTCTCGCCTCGCAGTAAGGAGACCTGGGTTCACTTCCCGGGTCCTCCCTGCGTGGAGTTTTCATGTTCTCCCCGTGTCTGCGTGGGTTTCCTCCCACAGTCCGAAGACATGCAGGTTAGGTGGATTGCCGATCCTAAATTATCCCTAGTGTGTGCTTGGTGTGTGTGTGTGTGTTGGCGCCCTGCCTGGGGTTTGTTTCCTGCCTTGCGCCCTGTGTTGGCTGGGATTGGCTCCAGCAAACCCCTGTGACCCTGTAGTTAGGGTATAGTGGGTTGGATAATGGATGGATAATTTAGTATTCATCAGGGTCCCAGGAAAATACTTACAACAATTGGAAATAAGAGTTCCTTATTCCAAAGTCCTGCCTTTAGAAGATAAGTCAGCAGCTTGATGGCAAAACTTGTAAGTTTGGAAACTGGCAGAATGTTAGAGAGAATACTTTAAACTTAATAGAACTGAATAATTAATATGGCGAAACAGTCGTACAATGGTTAGTGCTCTCCCTCACAGATCCACCACATTGGCTTTGAATCCTGTGCCCATTTGGAGTCTGTACATTCTCTCCATCTTTGCATGGGTATTCTAGTTTAATTGGCCATTTCAAAATGTCCTCTTTGTGATTAAGCATGAAGGTGGGTGTGTGAGACTAGTGTCTTGTCCAGGACTATTTCCTGCCTTGCACATATTGCCACTGGCATAGGCTCCAGCCCACCGTGACCCTGAATAAGATGAATATTATATGTTAGAATAACTCATACAGGCTTTGTTCTTAGCAGTTCCAAGTCAGTCTATGCTTGGATTAATATTTGGCTGTTTCCCTGGTATAATGGTGGGTTACCTGGAATATTATATAGCAGTTGACTAGTAAAAATTGCATGTAATTTCCCTTTTACAGTCATACTGCTGTACATTCATTTTCCAAACCGGGTGATTGTGTTTCAGTGTCACAGTCAGCTATGGGTCACCAAGGAGGAATAGGAATCCGGAGAGCAGCCATTTATGAACAGGACGTCAGTGCAACACAAGACCAAAATCTATGCTAGAGTGCAAGTCTTTAGGATATGTAGGAAATGCATATGGACATGGAGAGAATATATACATTCTGCACAGACAGTGATTGTGCAGGTCCTTAGAATTGTGAGAAAGCTGTACTAACCAATAAATCTTCATGCTGTCAATTATTATACTTGTCAGCCAGCACCTAATTAAAATGTATTGGATTTTTAAGTGTAGCCCTGTTTCTTTAGTTTGACTTGTTCATTATTAAAAATAAAAAATATAATCTTTAATGAAAATGCGGTGCTGGTAAGTGCAACTACTCAACAAGTTGAATTTTCTAATAAAGACTGTTATCATAGGTGTGATTATGACTCAATTTTAGTGAACTAATCTGAGGTAAAGGAAATGTGTTTTCATCTGTGAAAATGTCATGTTTTACTGAGTGTGTGAGCAAAATGAATCTTCTTATACTGTGTGCCTAAAAGCCTAACATTTAATTCCATACTGGATATTGAATTCTCGGTTTATCCTGGATCTTTCAGTGAGCTCATTAAGACAGCAGATGGCGGCCAGATTTCACTGGATTGGTTTGATAATGATGACAATGCACACTATCCCGATGTGGCCACACGCCCTACAATACTTCTACTGCCTGGACTTACAGGGACCAGCAGAGAGTCCTACATTCTGCACATGATCAAGCAGAGTGAAGAGCTAGGATACAGGTAAATGTTTTCAGTGACATAATGGACAGCTAGAGTAATTCCATTGCTTGGCATCACATAGATGGTTTCCTGCTTTTATGTCACCCATAGTCCTCCTTCATTCCCCGATACATCAAATGCATTTTAACGTAGCACCTATCTTTTACAGGGCTTCTCTGCCACTGCGAGTCCATAAGATCTTCAAGGCAGGTATCTGTATAACATTGAAATAATTACTGTATATATAGTATACATAATCTGCCTGTCTGTATACAGAAAAATACATTAAAACACTTCATAGCCCTAAGGTGTGTTTGGTTAATTTGTATATGAAATGAAGCAATATTCAATTAGGCCACAAAACCATAAGCGTAGTTTCGTAATATTAGATTGGAAAGAGTGATATAATGTAGTACTGACTAGATTTTCTGTCTAAAAATGGAAAACTCTAGTAGTCCATACAATAATTATAAGCAGTGCATTTATGGAACTAACATTTTTGCACATCATTTGCACTTCAAAATAATTAGGTATTGCTAATTTGAAGAGTTTAAATGAGGGGGCCAAGATGCAACATTACTGATTTCATTCTGAGCTAACAATAAAGGATATATATATATATATATATATATATATATATATATATATATAAATACACTTTGTATATATGTATATTTTGTAATCTTTCTCAGATTGCTGCCTTCTTGATAATCATATTTTCCTACATTTTCCAAGCACACCCTACAAAAATTAGCACCTCACTTACATAGTTGCCATCATTATCCAATGTGACATATAAATCAAAAATGAATTGTGCTTCATTATTTCCAAATAACTTATCTCTCCCATGGGAAATTCCAAATCTTAAGTGACTTGATCGGGTTCATTTATTAAGTTGTTGGAGCCTCAGTTACAACACTTTGGTTTACATTCTAACACCTTTGTGACTAATCTTTACTGTCAGCAGGTTAACTAAAAGCCTGAATATAAGTGTCTAGTTATGTGGATAAGTAGCTGCTGTGAAACTAAGAAGGTGTTAAAAATCTGTTTCAGGGGTAAATAATTAATGTGACACATTTAGAAGAACCCACCCAGTGCTAAGCTCTCCTATAATGTTTTACTTGGCATTGGATTAGCTCTTGCAGCTCACGCAGGATGATTTTTTTCCAATTTCTGCAAGACTGTGAGCCTGAAAAGGGGTTATTGGGTAAATATGTTCTTTGTTGCATCTTTTAAAACCAAAGGAATGAATACTGCAGCTTTTTCTTGTTGAAATGTGCTGCAAAATAATCAATATTTAAATACAAAAATAAAGCTACTGCAATTGGAAGCACTATACCAAAAAACAACCATCTACTTTAAGATTTAAACTTCCTTAGTAGGCAGCATGGTGGCGCAGGGGTAGCGCTGCTGCCTCACAGTTAGGAGACCTGAGTTCGCTTTGTGTGGAGTCTGCATGTTCTCTCCATGTCTGTGTGGGTTTCCTCCAGGTGGTCCGGTTTCCTCCCACAGTCCAAAGACATGCAGGTTAGGTGCATTGGTGATTCTAAATTGGCCCTAGTGTGTGCTTGGTGTGTGTGTTTGTGTGTGTGTGCCCTGCGGTGGGCTGGCGCTCTGCCCAGAGTTTGTTTCCTGCCTTGTGGCCTGTGTTGGCTGGGATTGGCTCCAGCAGACCCCCGTGACCCTGTAGTTGGGATATGGTGGGTTGGATAATGGATGGATGGATGGATGGACTTCCTTAGTGTATCTGCTATACATTAAATATCTATTTCTGTCATAAAAATATTATATGAATGGGGGTTACTGACCTTTTGAATAATGAGGAGTATACAATTACAGAACAGTTTAAATGTATACATATTTAATACTGCCATTTAATAACCAACAGCATCACAATGAGAAGAAATTATTTTTCCTTTAGAAGTTAACGAACAACATGAACTATGAACTGACAAAACAGATTAGTTACCTTTTAGATAAGCTGATAAAATATACTTAGAACTTGTAATCTGCTTTTCCTAGCGAGGACTGTGCTGCCTACCTGCTGAACTAGACAGACCAGGTTCCTCCATCCTGAGCAACATCGTTCAGAGGACAGAGATATTCCATCTAGCATGCTGTAGATTTGCCTGTGGGTCGTCGTTCATTGCTACACCTCGTACATCTCCATCATGGGACGCACCCAGAGAACATGCCCAAACCACTTCAGCTGCAGCAGGAACGTTGTTAAGGCCGCCTGTGCTTTTTCTTTACCCAGAGCTTCTGATCATAGGTGATGATAGGGGTATACACTGACATTAGAATGAAAGATACTTCTGATATATCTTGAATTTTATTTTAATACAGCATGATGCCATTCTAGTATTTTTGTTTTTGGAACAGGCAGTCTTATAAGAACGCTGTACTGTTTACCAGTAGGATTTCTTTGTAATTATTTGATCACTCCACAGTAAATTACCCCCAGGTATTTATTTACTGTTAATGCAGAGGCCACAGCTAGAATTGTGCTTTGGTGGTCAATATTTGCTCATTTGAGGTCAGCAACAAACGAGGCACAACTGCAGCAAAATCAAAACCTGGAGCTCAAAGTAAACACGTGCACAGTCAGTACCTGGCAAAAGAGCAGCCACCAGAAAAACAGGGAAGGTTGAATTGTCACTGTCACTGTGCCCTCTTAAAGGGGCAGCATCAGTAATAAAGGGGGACGTTATGACATCACTAACAATATGAGCGTGGGTGAGCAGCATCCGGAAATTGCTGTAGAGAGTACATTACAGTATATTATTGAAAGTATGATAAATGTTTCTTGGCTCTGTTATTATGCAGACAAATGTGGGGGTAAATGTACAGGTTACACATACTGTATATATTTACTGTACAAGAGTGTTTGCTTATTTTTCACATTCCATTTTTTCAGTTTAAGTTGCAAGTGTCCTTGAGCATTATTCTTTTACTGTGTTTTATTATTATACATTACTTTTACCTGGATAAAATCTGGGTTTGAGTTTACATTGATTTTATACTGAGGTAACTAAGTTTGTCAGCTTTTCCTGAATGACTTTCCTGTACTTGAAGTATTTAATTTTGCTGTTTCTTCTCAGCCATTCAAGGTGACAGAGGCAGAGAAGTATGCCAACAGCGTGCTGTAGTTATTACTGTGCTTTATGATAGGGATTGTATCTGAAGAATGAAACAGTGCTTTCACTTACCATTACAACCAGTATTAAAGCTTTTAATTAAAGGTTTTTCCTCATCAGACTGTAGAATTTTCTTTATATGAATGTTTACAGTTTGTCAAACACAAGTCAAGAACTGATACAGACGTTTTCAGCAATATCATTCGTTTTACCTGGCAAGACGCGGTGTTAAACACCGAGGCATAGGTTGTCATATGCAGAGCTGCAACCATTTCAATGAACAACCTTCTGAAGGTCCTGGCATTCAATGTGGATGCCCTCAACTTGGTAGTAATTCAAGGGCTGGTTGCAGATATCGGATTTTAAGGCCATTTCCTGGCAGGACCACTTAAATCTTTAGTCTGAAGATGAAGTGAAGTAAAATCTCAGTCAGCTAGGAGTATTAAAGAAAGATTAAAAGAGAGGCAGCATGACTCTTGGTTGTTTTAGAAGGAAGGCAAGTGGGGATAACCTTCAGTGGATTGTTATTGACTCGCACAGTGCGCAGATCCACTGAAGCAGGTAAGGTTTGCTTTATGTTTGTCACTAATTTTATATTTGTTTAAGCCTCTTATACAGTATGTGGGAAATCTTGAGTTGTCCATGACCCATCTTAACTATTAACTTCACTGATTTAAATGTTAGAATATGTTTTTCATATCTTTGCTATCTGTGCCTCTTAGTATTTGTTTAAGTAGGCATTTAATCACTGCAGTTTGCTTGACTCAGACATTAAAATGAGTGTTGGTCACATTGCAGAGATTACTGAACACTGATGAATGCATCTTTTGATGATGTTACATAATCTGATGAAAACCACAGAAGAAATGCATGGTACGCTGTATAGTGAGGCCATTTATTGAATTGTCAGCTTACAACTTAATGACTTTTTCAGAAAATGTTATTTTAATTGGCTGTATGTCCCACCAATATTGTCCCGATGTTCATGTAGTAATTTAGAGTCCACACCCCAGAGATTCTATTCTGAGTATAAGCTCTATTTATTCTTTTAATTAGAAACAATTGAAAATTTAAGAAAATACAAGCATTGTTTTAATACTTGGGATCAACAGTGCAGAGTAATGGGGAGTGTGGAAGAGAGGTCAAAAAGAGAGTGCAGGCAGGGTGGGATGGGTGGAGAAGAGTGTCAGGAGTGATTTGTGACAGACAGGGTATCAGCAAAAGTGAAAGGAAAGGTCTACAGGACGGTAGTGAGACCAGCTATGTTATATGGGTTCAAGACGGTGGCACTGACCAGAAAGTAGGAGACAGAGCTGGAGGTGGCAGAGTTAAAGATGCTAAGATTTGCACTGGGTGTGATGAGGAAAGACAGGATTATAAATGAGTACATTAGAGGGTAGGCTCAGTTTGGACAGTTGGGAGACAAAGTACTTTTCAGAACTTTAGTTTCCTCTTGTTTCAACTGTTCTGGAGTTAAATTGCCTTTCTCAAGCTCTTCCTTATTTTCCAAACTGATTTATTTTTTTGAAATTCATATGCAGGTAAAAGATGGCTATGAGATATTAAGGAGATGTTACAGCTAATACCTCACTAATCTGGTCTCATGGGTTTGAATCATGCACTCTGTTGTCTGTGTGCATTTTTCTAAGTTCATTGGAAATTCTACCCATGTAACCCCTGCAATGCCTGGAAATCCTGTCCATTAGATTAAGTGGGATTGAGAATCTTGTGTATGTGATTTCAAATATATTAAATTTTAAGTGTTTCAGTGTTCGTATTCTGTGGTATTTTACTATACTGTACTTGTATGGAGTTCCCAGCAACCTGAGCTTGATCATTGGTGTCATTGGTATAGAAAGTTGATGGATAATGTGCAGTACATTTCTGTAAATTAGCAGTTACGAGGTTTATGATATTTTTAATAGAAAAACAAAGAATGTCATTATTAAGCTTTAATTTAAGTAAGTCACATTGAACTCATTAACATGCCTCACAGATCTGGGAGACTTGTTTTCAATGTCAGTGTCATTACTGTCTCTGTGGAGTGCACACGTTTTCCCAAAGTCTACCACAGTTGCTCTTCGGTTACTCTGGCCTCCTTCAATATCCCAAGTGTTGACTCGAAATTCACTATATGAGAATGTGTGGGTGTGTGAGTATGTTCTATGTTCATTTTTAAACTGTTACTTTTTTGCGTTTTTTTGTATTCTGTTTCAGTTAAAGAAAATAAAGGAAGCATGGCTGCTCTGTCGCACTTTATGTGGAGTTGGCATGTTTTCCCAGCGTCACTGGGTCTTTATTTGGGTACATACAGCAGTTTCTTGGCCACGTCCCAAAGATGTGCCGGTTGGGGTGATTGGTGAATTTAAATTATTTAATGAGACGAGGTGTGCCTTTTGATGGATGGGCCAGTCTCCGTCTGGTTCGTGACTTGCTCCTGATAATGTTGAAATAAGCTTTAAATCCTATAAAGCTATAAGAGAATGAAGTAGATCTGAAAATGAATGCATTTTTCATTTGCATTTATTTATTTAAAATAAGTGTATGTTGTGCTCTGTACTTCAGGCACTGATAGGCACACCACTTGATTCGCTCAGTTACAGTTGTAGATACTGCTAAGCAAATCTGCTGCAAATATAATAGCACTTTAGGGTGCTGTTTACTAGGAATGACATGTCCTAAAATAAAATTTTGGATCTAGTCTTTGAGGCACATAAAATGTCAACAATCGTCCAGGACACTTAGATTCATTCAATTAATCAAATAATTATTCTACTGTACTTAAAATTCAAAAGCCACATGTTATCTGCAATTAGTGCAGCAGGGTACCTCAGTTGTGTTTTTTAGAACTAGAAGCCACACCTCGTCCTCCACAGAAAGTCATTTTAACCTTCGATCAGTCTGTCTGCTAGTCTGGCTTCAGTCTGTTCTGGTGTTTTACTTTCTCTTAACCACCAGGTGGCGCTGTCATTCAAACTCGAGTAAAAAGAAAAGAAAAACTCAAAGGTACCCCCAGGGTCAAAATTTTGGGTTGGATGCACAGTCTACAGTCTTCTGCTGATCAAGTAAAGAAGGTGTGTACATTTTGACAGAGATCGGTCCAATGGTGTGGATTTGTATACCAGACATACACACACACATATACATACACACACAGAGATTTTGAGCTTTATACATTAGGTACAGTCTTAAAAATCACAGGAGAAAACATTAAAAAAGAATAAAAAGCATCAACACCTGTTTGAGTAGTGACTTAAAAGTGTCCTCTAAAAGCATGTGAGCCTTTCAGGTTCTTGTCATGCCTCATGGGGACAAGCTGAGGTGTCAGCAGTAAGCACAGCAACATCTTTCAGTGCTGTCTGCTCTGGTGCTTAGGCAGCATTTTAGTGCACAGAGGGGACTAGGCACACCAGCACAGAAAAGGCTGCATTTGCAATATTGCTTTAAATATTCTGTGTGCAGAAACAGATTTTGTAGCTAAATATGGATAAACTTTTATATATGTGTTATGTTTTTTTTTCTTTCAGGTGTGTTGTATTTAATAACAGGGGTGTTTCTGGAGAAAGGCTTTTGGTAAGTCTGCAGATTCCCAGTTATTTGCTTTTTATCATTTCTGTATGTTTGATGCAATGACTGAAGGTAATGACGTCATAAAAAGCTAAAGTAGCCTTGATATTTACGGCTGTGAACCCTTATTTTCAAGTCAAACAAAAAGCTCACCTGTGCTGCTTAAAACAATTTGAAGAGAAAAATGTAACAATATAAAAAAAAATGCTTTGATTCAATATAAAAAAAATATAAATATAAATAAAATGACGTACACTTAATGGGACTCTTAATTGCAACAAAGACACTTGCATGTGAGGCTGATACTAACGTAATAACAATAACAAACACAGAGTTCAATTATTCTGTCAGTCCTGCGTCATTAAGTGGGACTCACTAAAAACATCTCATGCCTTAAACCTCACATGATATTTTAGTAGGGATGGAGAAGCATCAAAACTGATCATTTGGACACCAACTGTCCCAGCATGCCGGCCCCCCACCATCTTGTTCGTGTACATTCCCTACTGATTTGTTTGTTAAGTAGTGTGGTGCAGGGTTACTCAGTTTCAGTTCTAAAGGTTCATTTTTGCTGCAGGTTTTTGTCTCAACCGATTTTTATTTTTCTTTTATTTGAAGTCCTATCTTAATCACACTACCCGTTATTTTTGAGTTAGTTTGTTTTTAATTCAGTCCAGAAATCACAAAATAGTTATGCTAATACATTTTTATTCAGTGAGTAAAGAATTTATATATGATAGATGAGAACTAATTTACTTAGTTTTTTTACTAATTTGGTATTTTTTAATGTTCTGGTTATTTATTATTTACTAATAAGCACAAATGCACTGCTGTCCTTTAGAATTCATTGGTGTTCGTCCTAGTGTTTGCTGTGCTTGTCATTAATTGTCTGCAACTGAAAACAATTAACAGACCAAACTTCATAGAAAAAAATATTAAAAAAATAAAAAAGAAATGAGTGAATGAGTGTCATTGAATGACTTAATTTCTTATACATGTAAATCTCACACTATTGCACTTTTCTGAAACGTCTATGCGTCGAAGTGTGTGTGTCTGTTTGTCTGTCCGGGCCGGAAGTGAGAGCTGAAGTTGGGGTAAGGGCTCCTCTTCCAAGGAAACGGAAAACTTGCTAAGCCGCTAATAACACAAGTGAGGCGAGCACGTCAGCAAAACGAAACCTCCAAAGAAAGACAAAGTCGCTTAGCTGTTAAACATTGGCAAAACGGTATCCCTTTTACTTTTCCCGGCCAATACCCCCAGGCCACCAGAGGGAGCCCTCCCTGCGACATTGAGATGCCCCGAATTCCAGCAGGGCGTCACGGACTATGAAGTTTTTCTGTACAGCCCTGCTGGATAATGTCGGGGCCACCAGGGGACACTGCAGGGAGGCACAGAGACTTGTATTTTCCCTACAGCCCGGAAGTACGTCCCAGTCACATGGACAGAGGAAATAACGTGCTTCCGGGTTGAAGAAGAGGAGTTTTTACCTGACCCGGAAGTGCTGGATAATCACATGCACTGAGGGCTCAGAAGCACTTCGGGGTCATGGACTATAAAGGATATATCTCTATATCTATATCTATATCTATATCTATATCTATATCTATATATATATATATATATATATATATATACACACACACACACAAACGTGTATATTAACATTTCAGCATCTTGCAGTTATGTAAATGATCTAACTTAAGTGATGTTGCTGAAGTGAATAATGCCATTAGTAATATGCTAATGTGCGAATGAAGTTTAGTTCTTAATCTGAAATCAGGACTAAGTTATATTTAAATGTTAAAATTTCATTTGTCTTGTTTTGTTTAAGGAAATTACTACTCATTTGTTTTGAAATGCTAGTAAGACACTGGAACTGAGGATTTAGAGCCTCAGGGTTATCTTTTGTTATTGATAAATAAATCTGTGGGTCGTCTCCATTAACTTTAGCAACTGACTTTATTTCAAAGTGATCAGGGCTAATGGGAGCAAGTAGCTTGAGAATAATAAAGTATACAAAACAGATTACTCTCGCACACCATTCTCTGATATGTAATTGACACAACTAATTCTCTCCTTGTATTGTATGAGTTAAACCAACTCAAAGCACTATCAGAACGGCACACCCACTGCCTAAGGCGGTTCAAAAAGATGGATTGAGATTTCATTTTTATGCTGATTACTCTCAGATTTCTGTCCACACTAATCCTACTTCTGACCCTCCACCAAACTCACTGGGTGACTGTATTGGTTGTGCTAATTCTTGATTGTGTACATACATACAGTGGTGTGTAAAAGTATTCAGCCTCCTGGAAAGTCTTAATTTTCTGCATGACAAAAGAAGTGTACACATATTTATCCATTCAGAATTTTAATGTGAACTCTTATGCTGTGACAATGCATTAGTCAAAATAAACCATTTTCTGTCAATGTTTAACTAAAAAAGAAAAAACTCAAAAGTTTTTGTTTAGTTGTATCATTTGTATTGATATTTCATCTTAGCTATTTGTATGTTTTGTCTTGTATGTCTGTTTTACTTGTTTAGATGTAGTGTTCTTTAGTTTTATGAATACTATGATTAACATTAATTGAGATCATCATGGCTTTCATTGCACACTTTCACATAGTCTTTGGTGTGCACATTGCATTGGCTTCAGTATCACAGCAAATGTTTTGGCCCAATCCCAGACTTTATCTGATAAGTAGTGTGTGCCAACAATGGTAAAGGAGTTGACTGTTTTTAGTGCCTAAGGCTTCTGTCGTGTTGGCAGTAAACCTTAGCCCGATGATAACCTTTAGCACAGATGTTTCAACATGAGAACAGCTGCTTGTGGAAGCTGTGTCATTGGTGATCCTTTAAAAACTTTTTGAGATAGTTGACTTTGTCCACTTTAGGGAGTGGTTCATTTCTTTTGCTGATTCATTTCCTGTCAGTCATATAACACGGCTTTTATTGTTACATAGTTAAATTCTATATTCCTCTTTAATATCCAATAGGTTTTTAAGTGGTCAGAAATCAATATGAAAAGGCAACAATACCAGTTTATATAGCCTTCTGTTGCATCCGTTTTTTTCCTTGTATGTTTAATTACTAATTTCCCCATAGCAGAAAAAAAAATATTAACCATTAAAAAATCTCCAATCATCAGAGATGGCCCTTTTTCTTTTTATATCTGGCAAACACTGGAATGCCATCATGTTAAACCTGTGAAAAGCCAAAAAATGCCTTCTGTTGTGCATCTCTCCATACTTAATACTGAGTCCCTTTTTCCCACTTTCTTCATCAATAAAATCAACTACAGCAAATTTAAAATCAAGTGTGCTGAGTTTAATCTGAGACAACACAAACAGTATGTCACAGCTGGCTCTACTACTGCTGTTATGTTACAGAGGTGTCAAAGTCTCCTCCGCAGATTTGTGCTGGAAACTGTGTTATAAGGCAATGACCCAACAAACGCAGCTTTTGATCTTGGTATTCCTGCTGCCCTAGAGTCTTATTAAACAACTCACGGTGAGCATTTATTTAGTTTTATGGCTCCAGCACACTCAATACTCAAGTGTGGTCATGAGGCTAAATTAGTGAAGTCATTTATGACATGGCAGACAATAAAAAGAATGCACAATTTTTATAGTTTGTGACTTCCTTGTGTTGCCCTTGACAATAATTAAGTGGAAAAAAGCTGCCATAAGGACTCACTCTTTTGCGACAGTTGACTAATACTTTCTCTAATCCTCTTTATTCATTTTTTCAAAGACATTGATATAATATCTGATTTTAGCATGTATTGTTAGTTCATTTCTTTATATTTTCTATATAGTTTGAAATAGAGCATTGATGGTGTCTGCATTCAGCAGAACTGAGAATGTTTGTCTGTATATCTTTTTGTTTTTGATACACCTTCTATGCATTAGTGTTCCAAAAATTATTATAAACTGTTTAATTTCATATCAAGTAAAATAAATGAAAGTTAAAAAAAATGTCAAAAAGGCATTAACCTATACTAACAAGACTAGTTAGTTAGTACATAATCAACAGCTTATGTCGTGAACCACACAAGATGACCCATGAATTCAACGTCTGCCCCACAGCGGTCCTGAATTTTGGCTGTGGCTCCTTCTCATGGCCAGCAGAGACACAGCAGTGCGCTTTGACATTGCTGACACGAAAACAACAGCCAAGCAGTCATACTGCAGCTCCATGAAGTACATAACACAGGCTGCGTCGGTTCCTCGCAACCACAACTACACCCGCAAGCGCCACTAACAGTAAGACACATCACACTGGCCAGTAACACGTGTGCCTTGTAGTTGACACTCAGTGCAGGTGTGACAAGTATTGATGGATTCCTGTGCAAACTGATACTCCAGTTCCAAACCAAAATTTTTACACACTGTGTGGCCCAGAAAAGCAACAGGATCCAAAAGCTCAGCTCAGCGTCAATCCAAAAACTGAACCCGTTTCACTGACAATGTTTGCTGAATCAACTAAAACACATAATTACTTACCCAAGAGGTGTGTGACACCACTGCTAACAATTATCTATTCTATCTAACTGTTCCTCTGTTGATGATCCCTCAGGACATCTTGCCTACAGTGGTGTGCAAAAGTATTCAGTCCCCTTGATTGCATGAATTTTCTGCATGACAAAATTTTGTACACATTTGTCCATTCAGTATTTTTAACATGAACTCTTATGCTATAACAATACATTTCCAAAGTCAAAATAAACTATGTTTGCAGATAGGTAACTGAAGAAGAAAAAGTTAGTGTTTGCCAAAATATTTAAACCTCTGTGCTTTGCTCCAGGTTTATACAAATCGCAAATTAATCACAAGCGACACAAAGGTGACAGTCATTTGACCATAAAGAAACATAATTAGGTACTATGTGTGAGTCCTGTATATCTCTTTGTATATAAAAAGCACCCTTTTCATGGGCCATAGTCTGCAAAAATGAAGACAAAGAAGTTTCCTGCTGATGTGAGACACAAAATCATTGAAATGCAAAAGGCAGGAAATGGCTACAAAAAATTTTGTAGAGTTTGAATGTCCTGCTAAACACTGTTAGCTCCATCATCAGAAAGTTACTAGAACAGGCCTTCCCTACAACTGAAACATCGGAGCAAGACATTGACTGGTGAGAGAGGCTACTAAAAATCCAACTGTCACTCTCAGAAGTCTGCAGTGCTCTTTGACTGAAACTGGCGTGACGGTGTGGGGGTTCACAATTTAAAGAGCTCTCTTATAAAACAGGCCTTTATGGATGGGTAGCAAGAAAGAAGCCATTCCTTAAGAAGGTCCACATAAATGCATGTATGGCATTTGCTACAAAACATGAGAAAGACCCAATTAAAATGCGGGAGAAGGTTTTATGGATAGATGAGACCAAAATATAACTTTTTGGTCAGACTTCAAAGACGTATGTGTGGCGTAAAATGAACACTGCCCATGAAGAAACAAAAAACACCATACCTACAGTGAAATATGGGAGTGGCAGCATTATGCTGTGGGGATGCTTTCAATGTGGTGGGACTGGGAATCTTGACGGAGTTGGACACTTGTCAGAGGATGGAAACAAATACAACACAATATTGCAGGAGAACTTGTTCCATTCTGCAATGAACCTACACCTCAGGAGAAGATTTATCCTTCAGCATAACAATGAACCTAAGCATAAGGCAAAAACGATACTGCAATGGCTCAGAAACAAAAGGGTGAATGTCTTGGAGTGGTCAAGTAACAGCTTCTGATCCGAACCCTATTGAGAAACTCGGGCACTTTTTTGAAAACTGCTGTCCCACCAACCTAGAGGATCTCGATAAGCTCTGCCAAGAAGAATGTGGAAGAATCACTCCTGAAAAATGTGCAAAACTGGAACATAATTTCCGCAAAAGAATTAAGGCTGTTATTGCAGCAAAAGGGTTCTCAAGAAAATATTGGTGAGTGTCTCGAGTACATGCGAACACTACTTTGAGTTTTTTTTCTTTATCTACAGAAAATGGTTTAGTTGACTTTAGAAATGTATTGTTACAGCATAGAAGTTCACATTAAAAATACTGAATAGATAGATAAATATGTGTACATTTGCCATGCAGAAAATTATGATGACTTTCAAATGGATTGAATAATTTTGCATGCCACTGTAAATGTTTAAAATTCAAAATCAAATTTATCATTATGTTGGTGGACTACACCAATTTTCACACTGTAGATCCTGATGAAGTGCTTTGACAAAAACATTCAAACTACAAGACTTCACTGATGTTAACGTTTTTTGCGCCTGAGCAATTACAAACATCATAGAAGCTCAAGAAGAAGAAAAGCAAAAAGCACAAAGAGAAGTAAAAATATACATCCAAACTGAGTTTACACAAGGCCAATCTACTCTAATATATATATGTATATATAAAATCCTAAGCCTAAAAGTGCAATGGTGACGTTTTTATGTCACGTTTTCTGTCACGATTTAAATCCGGCTTATTTTAAAACCTACATATACAGTATATACTGTATTTGGTGTCATTCTTTTCAGAGTTTATTGAACTTTAATGTGATGTTGTTAGATTTTCAGATTCTTATTCCGTTTTTAACTTATAAACTATAAAAAATATCAAGAACTCACATCTTGCGAGACGGGATGGGACTTTGTGCCAAAAGATTTAACCATGCCCAGGGCTGGAAATAAAAGACAAAGAGTAGGACAGCCGCTGTACAGGCTTTAAATGTTCAAAGTACTGTGCGAGATGCAGATCAAGCAGCAAAGCAGCAACAAGCCAGCAGCTGATCGAGCAAAGAGGAGGTTAAAAAAAAAAAAAACTTCAAGAGGAAGAGACGGGAAGTGGCTGGCAAGTGAAGCGAGCAGGGGGAACCCCCTACTAAGGTTATAATGCTCCATCATCAAATGCTATTGCTACCGTGTTCACTACAAACAACAGGCAAACGCCACCACAGACAGATTTAGGCCTTTATCTTAAAGAAGACCAACCCTGACATCTATCCATTTGAAGTCCTCACGTCGATCTATTTTCCATTCTCTTTTATTTCAGGACATGCTCCAGTAGTAGAATTAGTGTTTTTTAAATCATTGTTATTTCCTCTGTGCAAAAGCAGCATATAGTCCTTTACCCCAAACACTTATTTTTATAATTTAATCTGTATTTAGTAAATATACATATGTTATGCCTGCTGGCTACAGGAAACTTAAAGGATAGGCCTCAATCACAAAAGCAGGCCTGTAGTTCAGACTGGCCTAAAAAATTCAAATAAGCCTAATTAGCACAAATGCGATCTGTGTACTGAACTGTACGGGGTAGCAGTCATTTTACAGATTTGGAATCTGGACTGGAACGAGACCAGGGTAATGTAATGTAACTGGGATGTACAGTATAATAATAATCACAGTGAAGAAACTGAGCAATAGGACCAGAAACTGCCAAGACATAGCCACAGTCAGAACACAAAAAAGAAGTTAATAACTAGAAAACGCTTTAACAAACAATAATTACACTAGGGTTCTTAGGTTGGATCTAAAAACTTGGGCAACCAGAAAGTGCATGACGCTGACCTTTATACCATTGATGTGGTAACATCACAATAATCAGAAACTGAAAACACATTTAATGAAAAATAGTGAACTACAGAGATTTAAAAATGTATTTACAAAGAAAAAATATAAAAAATATTCAATAGAAAATAGACAAATAAATGTAGCCAAATAAAACAGACACCAGGGACAGAAAGTTGTTTGAAGCATAATACTAAAAAGCTAAGTCTTCCCTGGAGACCTACAGTGTGAGGTCAAAGAGCATCGGCATGCATGTGACAAAGAGGTCTTAAAATGTATCAAGTCTGTCCATGTCAATACAGAGAACATTCATATAAATTGATTAAATAGGGGCTTTAGTGTTTCCACGAACGTACAGTATATGACACTTTTTAGTACTGAAATAAGAACAATTTCCTGGCCTATTCTCCATCTACAGTTCCACTCTCTACGTGAGTCATTCCGAAAAGCTAAAATTACAAATTTACTTTGATAGTCTAACTGTACTGTTTTACATTTGGTCTCTTAATTTTGTAATAGTTAGACAAACAAACTGTTAGTTATTACACCAATGTTTCTAGGGATGAAAATTATAGTAGCAACACATTTAGTTTTAAGACCAAGGGAGATGCCAATGTCTGGAGAAAGACAGGCTAAGAAAAGTGGCCCAGCCAGAGCAGCAGGTACACAAGGGCATGCAAGATCGGTACAATCAGGCCTAGACAGGGAACAGGATTTTGTTTCTTTTTTGTACTTTATATTATTAATTAATAAAATCTTTTTCACTTTTACTTTGATTTCAGCTGTAGAGAGCTGCTCTGTGTGCTTTCTACAAACTATGCTATTGGGGATACAGACAGTAAGTATTATCCCTGAGACAGAAGTAGAGGCATATGATTATTTTTCTGAGCATGCTGAAAATTATTGAAGTAAGATACCAATTGATTGTGAAAAGAATCAAATTTAATTCTCAAACCTCAGCAAATAAATCTGATGTGGCCAGCACTTCACTTTCTCAATATTTCCAACATGAGTACAAGTTTTATAGAAGCTCTATATTTCTTTTTAAAGAGCTTCTGTAAACAGCCAAATTTTCCCCTGGGGACAAATAAAGTTTGTTCATTCTATCTATCTATCTATCTATCTATCTATCTATCTATCTATCTATCATATATTTATTGTGCAATTCCGTAGCAGCACTTGAAAATTTCAGGTTTTGGATTTAACTCAAAATTTACAAAACTCTCTCTTTCAAAGTCCTAAATGTCAATGCCACGTATTGCGAGTATATCAGAAGTGGCGTGACTGTTGTTAGTATCAGTTTTAAAAATGTTAAACTTTAAAACCTTGAAGCTGAAGAGCTGGAATTCATCCAAAACCAAATTAACTTTTCAGATTTACAAGTGCAAAATGCCCACTAGCATAAGTTGCAAGTTGTTCAAAATTATAAGAATCAATTTCAAGTTGAAAACACAAGGTCAGTTTTTCATGAAAACAAAACTTTTTCTATATATTAAATCAGGAAAAAGTAAAGATAAATAAACAAGTGGGTGCACTGAAACGTTTTGAGTCTAGGAGAGTAATACTTATAGTATTTTATATCAGAAAATATAAATACATAATTCATAACTTATTAAGGCTGAATCTATTATATGACCAAGCAAAAAGCCTTATTTTTAAAAAATTTAAATAAACACTGTTTGTTGAAAACAAAAAAAAAAAAACAAGATGTGTCAACTGTGGTTAGGAATATTGCGGTCCAGATTTGAGTACTTGAATAGCTGTCTAATAAGGGAGTGTTTTAGAATGCCATTTACTGCTAGGCAGCACAGTGGCCCTGTCCCACACATCCAGAGACCCTGATCTCATGCCCTGGTGACAGTCACTGTGGAATTTCTTCCTAATCCATGTGTCCTGATGGTATCTCTAGAGAGTCAGGTTTTCGCCCTCATCACAAAAACATACGTGTTGAGTGGCAACTGTAAAATAACCAGTGTAAGCGTACAATGTGATGGACTGCTTCTTTCTCCAGAGCTTGTTCCTCCTTTGCATGCAGTTCTCCCAGGAAGAGCTCTAACAGCCCACCACCCTGTATTGGTATAAAATGATTCAGAAAATAAAAGAATGAATGAGTTATCAATGTCAAAAATTAGTAAACCTTTCTTTTCTGTGTTGTTTCCAGCACAGTTAAAAAACAGCAAGTGGGGATGTGAACCTTTGCTTTCAGTATCTGGTGTGACCCCCCTTTGCAGCAATAACTCCAACTAAACGTTTCCGGTAACTTTTGATCATTCCTGCACACCGGTTTGGAGCCCATTCCTCCGTACAGAAAAGCTTCAACTCTGGGATGTTGGTGGGTTTCCTCACATTAACTGCTCACTTCAGGTCCTTCCACAACATTTCGATTGGATTAAGGTCAGGACTTTGACTTGGCCATTCCAAAACATTAACTTTATTCTTCTTTAACCATTCTTTGGTAGAACGACTTGTGTGCTTAGGGTCGTTGTCTTGCTGCATGACCCACCTTCTCTTGAGATTCAGTTCATGGACAGATGTCCTGACATTTCCTTTAGAATTCTCTGATATAATTCAGAATTCATTGTTCCATCAATGAAGGCAAGCCATCCTGGCCCAGATGCAGCAAAACAGGCCCAAACCTTGATACTACCACCACCATGTTTCACAGATGGGATAAGGTTCTTATGCTGGAATGCTGTGTTTTCCTTTCTCCAAACATAACGCTTTTCATTTAAACCAAAAAGTTCTATTTTGGTCTCATCCGTCCACAAAACATTCTTCCAATAGCCTTCTGGTTTTTCCACGTGATCTTTAGCAAACTGCAGACGAGCAGCAATTTTTTTTTGGAGAGCAGTGCCTTTCTCCTTGCAACCTTGCCATGCACACCATTGTTCTTCAGTGTTCTCCTGATGGTGGACTCATGAACATGAACATTAGCCAATGTGAGAGAGGCCTTCAGTTGCTTAGAAGTTACCCTGGGGTCCTTTGTGACCTCGCCGACTATTACACGCCTTGCTCTTGGAGTGATCTTTGTTTGTCGACCACTCCTGGGGAGGGTAACAATGGTCTTGAATTTCCTCCATTGATACACAATCTGTCTGACTGTGGATTGGTGGAGTCCAAACTCTTTAGAAATGGTTTTGTAGCCTTTTCTAGCCTGATGAGCAAATCTCCTTTGTTCGTGCCATGATACACTTCCACAAACTTGTGTTGTGAAGAGCAGACTTTGATAGATCCCTGTTCTTTAAATAACACAGGGTGCCCACTCACACCTGATTGTCATCCCATTGATTGAAACACCTGACTCTAATTTCACCTTCAAACTAACTGCTAATCCTAGAGGTTCACATACTTTTGCCACTCACAAATATGTAATATTCGATCATTTTCCTTAATAAATAATTGACCAAGTACAATATTTTTGTGTCATTTGTTTAACTGGTTTCTCTTTATCTACGTTTAGGACTTGAGTGAAAATCTGATGATGTTTTAGGTCATATTTATGCAGAAATATAGAAAATTCTAAAGGGTTCACAAACTTTCAAGCACCACTGTGTATATGTATGTATGTATATATGTATGTATGTGTGTGTGTATATATATATATATATATATATATATATATATATATATATATATATATATATATATATACAGTGGAACCTCGGTTCACGAACGTCTCGGTACACGTACAAATCGGTTTACGACCAAAAGTTCGCCAAACTTTTGCCTCGGTTCACGACCACACACTCGGTATACGAACAAGCCAGTTTCCCTTTCGGTTTGTACATGTTCAGTCTCTCCCTGTGCATTTCCTGTGCAGCGAGCAAGAGAGAGACAGTGATACATACCAAGGCATGCACAAGAGACACATACACACACACACACACACACACACGCACGCACGAGACAGACGCAACACCACACACACGCACACACATATACATACACATACATACATACATATACAGGCACGCGAGACAGAGGCACACACACACACGCGCTGCAGGCTGGCGAAAGAGACACACGCACACACAAAAGAGCGAGAGAGAGCGCGAGCAAGCGAGAGAGGGAGGGCTGGACGCATAAGGTAGAAAAGGCTTGTTTTTGTTTTCAGTTCTGTTTACAGCGATCGGTTCATAGCGTGCATTGTGGCAATGTTACTTTTCTTGGTGGTTTATTAAATTACGGATTTTTCAAATGTTCTTTTTTTCCCCTGCACTTAACTCATTAAAAAAATTTTTTTAGCAAGCAGTTCATAGCACAATAGTGTGAACTATTGCAGTGTTAGTTTTCTCTGTTGTTCAAGGTTTTCTCAGTGTTATTCAATGTTTTTACATTTAGTTTACTATTACGCTGTGCATTCTATGGTGTAATTAACTATATTTGTGCTTAAAAACTATATATATATATATATATATATACATACAGTTCTTACGGTCTGGAATGAATTAATTGTATTTACACACAATCCTATTGTGGAAATTGCTTCAATTCACGACCAAATCGGTTTACGACCAGAGTTTTGGAATGAATTATAGTCGTGAACCGAGGTTCCACTGTACATGTAGGGCTTCACCTCTGAGGATACGCAAGCGAGGCCAGCATGTTAGCAAAATGAAACATCTGAAGAAAGTCAAAGTCACGTAACTGCTAATACCAAGCGATGCGAGCACATCAGCAACACAAATCCTCCTAGGAGAGAAATGCCCAAAGTAGTTCCTTTCAATAACCCGATATCTGTACATTTTTTTCATGATGATTTAAATAGTTTCTAGGATCCTGGACATTTTACAGCATGGGCTTACACAGCTGGTACACACACACATATTTATATATATATATATATATATATATATATATATATATATATATATATGTGTATGTGTGTGTGTGTGTGTGTATATATATATATATATATATATATTTAGCATGTGAATCTACAAATAGTATATACAAGGTAGAGTATACAGTAGATATGAATAAATAAAGACATGAAATATTTCTATGTACAGACCAAATATATGTAAATAGGTGAAAATATACATAGAGTACAGTCAGAATTTATTGATATTTAGAAAGGTCAGCTATTGAATGGTAAGGGTTGAGAATTCAGGATGGTGATGGTGATATGAAAGAAACTATTTCTGAGCCAGCTGGAGTGAGACCAAAGGCTCCTGTAGTG